>NW_020799097.1:71537819-71667110 GCF_003259725.1 Athene cunicularia | reverse complement strand
GGGGGGGGCGGGGGAGGGAGAGGCTTTCTGTGGTGCTTTTTACTGTAGTCGTTACCTACCTTTTATACAACTGCCTTTTAGGAAGTGTGTGAGATACCCTCGGTTCTGGTTGCATGAAAGTTCACGTTTAGCCTCTGGGGCTGTGAAAAGGTTCATCTGATAGTTAAAATAAAAGGTAGGTCACTTACTACTAGTCATATTTTAAATCTGATAATACTTTTTGGGGAACTACTTTCCATGCCATTACAAACAAAGACACTTTTTCCCATTTTAATTGGTATTTCAGGTTTTAGCTATATTTTCTCTCATAGTCAAGTCTTGAGCTTTTATGTTTCCTGTCACATTGACAAGGTGTTAACAATTTCATTCCAGTCAGTCAAATTAAAATCTCACACCATGTATGTTGTTTATCTGTCTTGTCTTACTATCTTTCAATAATACTTTTTGTTCTGTAATGGTCAATGACTCTTAAATCTTGATCAAAGTTTAAGTCCAAATGGTTATTTGAGAGGTTTCTTTATTACTTAATTAAGTATGTTAGGTCTATGCCCCGTCACAGTATCTGCTTTAATTCAGTCAGACTGATAAGCTTTGGTGCCATATGTACTGTCAGATTCAAGCCTGCCATGCAAGTTCCAGCTCTGCTAGTCACCTCTGAGTCAACAGCAGTCAGAAATGTTAGAGCCTGGAAAAATCATGAAGTCATAAATATTTGTATTTAAAGTAACAGCTTCCCAGCTCTTCCTTGTACCTCCTGTTTTATTCTCCCCTGGCATGTGAGCTACATTATTTTGACTCAGCTATAAGTACATGCAGTTTTCCTGGCAGTAAGCACTATGGTTTAAAAAAGTGGTAATTGGTGGCACTACTGCCAAACAATGGAGCTCCATTATTTTTCAGTTTTCTGCACCCAGACCCAAACACATGCCATATGTGGAAATACTACTATGCTGTATGAGTGAGTTATAACTTATTAAATGCTTTTTGTGGCAAAATACAGTCCTTCAAAAAAAAAACATTTAGATTTTGTAACTGGTGATGGTGACCTGGCCAGTGGTGATACAGCTTTTTATATGACCTGAATGCAGTCCAGTAGAGAAGATGCAATAATGCCATTTTGTGGGACCCAGAGATGACAGTGTCATCATGAGGGAAGAAAGCAGAGTTAATGACAAGTTGGAGGGTTTATATATAACTGTGTCTGTGTGTGCATATATATGTATAAAGAGTAGACAAATCTGATAAGACCAATGAGTGGTTTAATTTGATCTGACATTCTAGTTATTCCAGAAATCCATTGAACAACCTTTTTTCAGATGTAGATTAAATTTACACATAAATTCAAAACAAAATGCATATCCATTTATTCCATACAAGGGAAAAAATGCAGAAATAAGCTTAGAATCAGCTTAATATTTTTTTCCTGTTCTGTTTATTACACATGCCCTGTGATAGTTATTTCATTTTAAATGGTTTGGGTTTTGAGTAATAGATTTTTGAGCATATATCTCTTCAAAGAGATTATCAATTCTGCTGCATTTCAAAATAAACTGGGATATAAATAAAGCAAAGTAAAAATGTTTAGGGTACAAAATTTAAATGTACTCAATGTTGTAGTTCACAAATCTCAGATAATTTTAAACACGATGCCTTTATTTCCAGGTGTTTTCTTCACTTTTACATAATTAAAAATGTAATAAATAAGTAGACTATAAACTATAAATGTAATTATATACAGTGCATTTAGTAAAAATGCAATAAAATATAGCATACACTATACATATATTTTTCATTTACTGTAAGCTGATTCAGAAAGCTGCAAGTCAAATTCAAATAAAATTGCAAACATTCAGACCAGCTCACCTACTGATATGAGGCCTGCTTTGATCCAAACCTGTACAATTTGGTCTAAAATGGCGTTAGGAGGAAACAGCTTTGGTGTTAGTATAAGTTTATATGAAAACACATCCAACTGAGATGATGCTGTAGATGGAAGTATTTCAATATAGCAGCTATCATTGGGTAACTAAGTAATGTTTGCTTGTTTTCATTTTGGTTTTTTTTTGTTTAATTTAGCCTTTGAAGGACAAAAACCAGTCAGGATTTTCTTTAAAATTCATGTTGCAAAGCAAAAAGGAGATGGAGACAACATGCAGAGAGACACTAAATGTACTGAGACATTAAACATTTCTCTAGCATAAACTCCTAATCAAGGTAATATATTGACCTGTCCTAGGGTGGCCTTCCACCTTTGCCTCCTGTTTCTTTATTCATATCATTCCTGAGAAGAGCTTTATTGGTGAAGAAATAAATTAGCATGGAACTCAAAATGGTTAGAAATGTCACTACCTGACATTAATTTTAAAGCCAAGATCCCAGTAACATTGATTTTTTTTTTTTTTTCAGATGTTTCAACATTTTCAAAGCCACAAAATGATCTCTCTCAGGCTATCAAAGGCTGCTTTAAGATTATGTGAGCTCTTTGTAAGAAGAGTCCTTGAGGATTCTCTGCCATTTTTGATCCAAATGTGTAGCTTTCACATTGATTGAATTGAATTTTTCATTACAAGAAATCTCCTTGTAGCATCTTTCTCTTTTATACCTCTGGGTAAAGCTGGGCTCCCCAGATATCAATTAAATCAGCATTGACCTTGCAACTCCCAGCAGAAAACACAAGTTCATCTTGTCACTTTTTTACCCTGCTGTTTTCAAGAAGTTGTTGTGCCCTCCAGAATTGTAGGAGCAAACCTTCAAAGATATATCCAAAATACACCATATGACTATTTCAAATGCAATCTTTATATTAGAGGTAACCAATTACACAACTCAACCTGGTCCTTCTGAAACAGTTAAAATAATACAGAAGTCCATCAGAATTAATTCTTCAGTCCTCATTTGCACCATTTGCTAACCTCAAGTCTCCCTGAATTTCTGTCTAGGAAGGTTCTATGCCATGTGCCAAGCTGGAGATTACAGGGATAGGGCAGAAGCAGTTTAGGTAGAGCAGGGTATAGCATAAGTAGGTTTTAACTGCCAGTTGAGGAAGCAGCAAGTGTGTGTTTTGTCACCAGGCTCAGACAAACTGAAGAGCACACACGTCAGCCACTGCGTCTTGTAACAACCAGTTGGTATAGAGAACAAGCTGTATAAGACATACATAAAGACTGGGACCCTGAGAAAAGTGAACCCTGCAAAACTGATATGTTTTCCTTCAAATCTGCACAAGAGCTTGTGTGTGTACATAGCTTATACAAAACACAGTGAAGCTGATGCTTCCTGAATTCTAAGGATGGAGGGATATTTTTATAGAAGCATAGACATTCCTAAATAGGGAATGGATAATACAGTTATAATTGATTTGAAGACACTGTATTTTCCATGTTATTCTCTACATTTTATTGAGCACTAACTCAAAAGAGAAATTGCAGCATATTTTGCATTATGATTATTCTGACTTTAAAAAATATAGACTTCTCCAGTAGTTGTAAGAGCCTGTAATATTTTTTCATATGCCTAGAATATGGTACAGGTGTTTTCATTTTCTTCTCTTCTATTTTTCATACAGGGATTTTGAAAATGCTTTATTATGTATTGGAAGTTATGCCATGTTCTGTTCCAAGAGCACAACAAACCAAACCCTGAAGACTGTTCTGTTATGTTTGCTAACTGTGGTGGTTTGACCTTGGCTAAATGCCAGGTACCCACCAAGTCACTCTATCACTTCATCACTTCTCCCCCCTTTTTTTTCTCAACAGGGCAAAAAGGGGGAAAGAAAATAAGATAGGAAAAAAAAAACAAACAAACAAACAACCCTTGTGGGTAAAACAAAAGCAGTTTTAATGTAAGCAAAGCAAAAGCAAAGCAAAGTCCATGTGCAGAAGCAAAATGAAAGCAGATTTATTCTCTACTTCCCATTAACAGGCAATGTCAGGCCTTCTCAGGAAGCAGGGCTCTGATACGCGTCGTGGTTGCCTCAGAGGACCAAGGGTCTCACACACACCCCCCTTCCTCTTTTCTCCCAGCTTAATGCTCAAGCAGCCGTCATGGTCTGGAATCAGCTGTCCTGGTTGTGCCCCCTCCCAAGATCCCACTGGGGGTGGGAAATGTCGGAAAGAGCCTTGGTGCTGTGTAAGCCCTGCTCAGCAGTAGCCACAACACCAGGGTGCTATCAACACCCTGCCAGCTCCCAGCATAAACCACAGCACCGTGAGGGCTGCTATAGGGGAAAACCAATTCCAGCTCAGCCAGACCCAGTACAGCTAATATTCATGCATTTTGAGTGTTGCCTGATTTTCAGAGGCATCTGTTCTGTAACTTGAAGAGCTTTTTCCTCCTAAGCAGCAATTTTGTAAGGTTAGGTAATTCAGAGGCTTATTAAACCCTTGGTCAGGGGGACTGTTTGTCTGTTTTAAATTTCACTGGTTTGGATTTTTTCTCTAATTTTGAATTTGGATGAGTATTAAAATCATCTTTGTTATGAATTTGGGGAATTTGCTACTCATCCCTGCTATGGGTTTTTTCAGCCAAAGTACAGAAATCAGCTCCAAATTCTTTTGTCCCTTTCTATTTACAAATCAAGCAAGATGTTCTAACTGGCTATTTTTCATCTTTCTTTCAGGTATTTGGTTTATATAAGAGTGCAGGGGTTTTTTTGCTCAACACTGTCTGTCATAACTATGTGTATTATAGTACAGTTTGCAGGATCAAAGTCAGAGACCTAATAAATTCTCTTCATGTAGTGTTAGCACCTACTTGTCTCCAGTCAGGCTGGAATATGTATGTTGATTGTAATTTCTTCTGCAGATGCTAAAGGGACACAAGAAGAGTTAACATTTGTTTTTCATTTTACTAAAAATTTTGAAAGAGAACTGTGGTCTAGCAAAAGCAGGTCAAAAAGAACACAGAAATAAGGTGTAATTAGGCTTAGAGTCTGAAAATCTGGGACTCAGAAGTTGTCCAGTCATAGCCTGTTCTGCTGTGTGTAACAAATAGGTCATGTATTCAGGGTAAGAAATATAGAAGTGGCAGGCATTTTGGTCAGTTTGGATCAATTTGTTCAGGTGTCGTTAGCTGGTACAAAAAGAGGTAGGATACAGGTTAAATATAACAAAGTATAAAGCAAATATTGTCTCACTAGCACACAGAAGATAGGTAGGGTTTAATGAGCTATTAGGCTAAGCATTGGTCTATAAGCATTAGCTATCAGATTAAGCACGCAGCACCTCCTGGCAGCATGAGCCCAGCGGGGAAGGGGTCAGCCTCTGCGGCCTCCGGCACTGCCTCCGCAGCGCTGCTGAGCTGCCTTCTGCCACCAGCTCTGTCATCACTGCTGTCACTGGCAGCTCAGACCCGTGACCTGATGATTCCCAACTCACTTGACCAGCATCCGTGGCTTTTCCCTTTAGGATTTTATACCCTTCCATGTTGGTGTGCCTTTCCTTTTTTAAAGTTGGCTTACTTTTCCCTCTTGAATCCTTGAGCTACTAACAAGCCCCATCTCAACAACTGTGCCCCATTTGTAATTTTTCTTTTCTCATCTTTCTCCTCTTTCACACAGCTCTGTCTCCCAACTCCGTGATTTTCTCAGAAACTGGAGGTACAGTTACACCAATGGTCTAGATCAAAGCGAGGCCTCCAGTGCTGGAAACACAGATGGCTAAGGTCCTAGGAGATGGAGAAGGAGCTTATAAAGCACTGCCTTTTTTTTTTTTTTTTTACTGTTAATATTTAGCTTTATCAATTTCTGGCAACTTAACAATTCTGAACATTTTGTTTGTGGAAGCATGGCATTGAATCCTGCTTTTCTCCTTACATCAATATAGGCAGTTGTTTTATATTGACCCAATATTTAATCTTTCTGCATTGGCCTATATTTCTATATTGATCTGTTTCACCTTTCACTACCTTTTTGAACCACTGGCATTGTTTTCACAACCACTTTCAGGTGCACAGCATATTCTGTACGTTTGTAACACAAATTCTATAACCAGGAAATATATGTGTTGCATGCATTACAGAGGAAAATAAGACATATTTTCATGAGGGCATCTGTGCTTTCACTTCACAGCATAGCTATGTTATCTCACTGTATTCATAGAAGCAGTCCTTATAAACTGATATTTATCTAAATGCTGAAAAAAAAAAAAAAAAAAAAAAAAAAAGACTAGTGAATTATTTTTTCCAGTATGGATCTTCATTTGGTCCAAATTCCTTTTTTGCATGCAGAATGAAAATCGATTTTTGAATATCAAGAAATATCTATTTCAATGGATTTTTGTATACTTATGCAAATTACAACTTGAGTTATATAAATTTAGTTTGAGGTCATTATATGGGTAATGTGTTACTTAGTAAAGTAGTTTGTCAGGTTATGAGACATTAATCCTCCAATAGGTCTTTAATTAGGAGAGATGAACTAAATAATTCATAGCAAGACTTGGCCTGAAAACATTTATACTACTCGATTATACCATTTTACATGCAATGACAAATTGTTTTGGTGTAGTCTGGAAATAGCGGGACTTAATTAATTACTTCCAAGGTTTTAGACATCTGTGATAGGTTCTTTAAATGCATGAGATTGGAAATTCATACAAAGGCTAAAAATAGAGTTCAAGTCCTTGGGGTTAAAAAGCTGAGATGAAAAGAGAGCATTCTGCTTGCAGAAAAGAGCAGGAAGCAGCTGGAAGAGGAGAGGAACAGCAGCTAACTAGCATGTCCAATTCCCCAAATATTATTTTTGCAAAACTGAACTGGAAATCATTAAATATGGAAAATGACATGGTTTTAAATTTGAATAAAAGGTATGTGCTAATTACTTGAGCGCCAATTAGATGGAAGAGGTGGCTGAGAAATGAGCCCTGAATAGTTTAAAGAGCGTACAAACAAATGAAAAAAAAAGGCGAGATGTTTTTCTATTCTGAAATCACCTTGCAGATGAAATCAACTAAATGAGAATAATTTACTAGACTGGAAGGAGATTTTTTTTTTTTTTAAAAAAAAAAAAAAAAAAAAAAGCTGAATGTTGTAGTAACCTAAGGTTTAGTATGTATCATTAAGAGATATCTTCAGATGATGAAGCAGTAAATCACACTGGTATTGAACTTCCATCTACTGGGAAGAGCAAATAGCAAAGGGTTATATTCTGAGGTTTCCTCAGATATATAAATCTGAGGAAAAAAAATAATTTTTATAAGAATATTTACCAGTTTATTAATTCGTACAAATTAGATATCTCCTTGAACACTTGAATTGGGAACTCTAAAAGATTGAAATTTATAACCCCAAATCTGGAATTAATCCCTGGAAATGGTCCTTTTGAGTATGGACAAATACCTGATCTTTTCTTCTACACAGTCACTTTGCTGACCCTTACACATAGCCTTGCAGTTGGAGCACTCATCCAGTGCTCTCAAATTCTGACTTCAGTTTCCTCTATGGCCTGAGAAGACTCAAATGCACATTGCTACCTCACAAAAGGACATCTGGGTTAGGTAAAAGGAGCTGCACCATGGTGCTGAATGCAGCTGTGGGAGACCAGAAAGTGAGCTATCAAAAGGGACAGTGATGGAAAAGACAATTCATTTGCAGACTACATGATGGGAAACAGCAGTTTGGACACCATACAGACTGAAACCAAGTGTTTTATCTAGAAGTGCTTTCTCTCTCTTTGCTATAACTAACTACTGTATACCTACCAGCAGACCTTGAGGTTGTGCCTGTCTAATTTATTGGTATAGATATGGTTTTGTGGGGACAGCAGGAAGTTTGTGAAACATCCTCCATGGATCCAAGCCACTATTTTCCACTTAAACTGCATGTTAGGTGCCTCGGCACTTGTGCTATTTTAGACCTTTGTCACTTGAGTTTCAGGTTGTCTGTCTGTTTGTGAAAATACTGAATTGAAAACCTCCTCTGACCAAAGCACTGGTATTAGGAGCAGTGGCACTGAGGACAGCCACAGGTATGAAAGCAACATGAGGTGGATGAATGGAAATAAGAAGGGAAAAAGTAGTTGCTACTTCTAGAGTGCACATACATAGCCTCATTCATAACAGGTTTCACTGCTAATCCTTTCTGTTGATCCTAGGTAGTCTCAGAATATTTGCCACATTTGGGATGATTCTAGACATGTGTAGAAAATTTCAAACAGGTCCATATTTAATGAAGAAAGAGTCTTACATCCACCTCAGAAGCAAAAAAATGCCCATGTATTATAAAGAGGTACTGAAAATAGAGATGCAAAAGGCAGAAGAAAAGGGATATGTAGAGTCTCAGCAAAACAATGTAGTTTATATAAAGAAGGGTAAATCGCTAAAGAGTAGACTTGCTGATTGTGTTTGTCCAATGCAGATATGTGGTTAGGCTGAGGGTGAATTTTATGTCTTACATGTGAGTAAAGAAAGTGCATTTCACAGCTTCAAAGCAATTGCTTTATTTAATAACCATCTAAAATCAGACGAATTTTCTTCTTCCATTTTTCAGTCAGAAACACATTTTTACAGAACCCACTTTTTTAGCAAGTCGGGGCACTTAACAGGAGCTGCAGCAAACTCTTTCAATTCATTTATCAAAGCATTTTCAGCACCCATTATAAAACAACAATAGAAGTTAACAAAAGGAAGTTAATCTGTATTCTATAAATAAAAAGCCAGAGAACATCAAAGCTAGTTGCAAAATCTTGTGTTTCTTTTAAGTTACATTCAATTTCCCCTCTGCATCCACATGATGAAAGTTTATTTAAGCTCAGATAAAATATTCAACATTGTAGAAAAAATAAAACAGCCTACATAAAGAGAAGTAAGAAGAGTGGAGCTGAGATAGAGCAATGTCAGAAAACAGCTTAACTGTCAGTAGCCGTCATATGCTGCCAAGGCAAAGCCCTGCAGACCGGCTTCAGTTGGCTGCTGCCCTACTCAGTGCAAGAGGTCAGTGCCCTGAGCAACTCCAGCAGCAGCGCTGGAAGGAATATCAGGAGCACAGTCTCTCCCTCCAGCATCCACAGCCCTAGTACCTGCCTGAAGCTGAGCCAGGGTTTTGAAGTAGCTGATGTTGCCAGCGTGGTTCATCCTAGTCCACCTAAACAAAACATGAGCTTTTGGCCTTGCAGAGGCTGCTCTGCTTTCTGTGTGAAGCTTTGCGACCTTCCTGCAGTCCACTCTGCTGTTCTGAGTTTGTTCTGAAGGAACTGACTGATCGAAGCAGTGGTTGTTTCTGTGCCTCTCGCAGCAGGAGCAGCACCAGCAGCTGTGGCATTAAAGCATGCATGCTGAAACAATACTGAAATAGTCTCTGCCTAACATCTTAAAATCAAAATAAGCAAGGAAAAAATGGTAAAGTGAGACTCTCAGGACAAATGGAAACGTCAGTGGAGGAGTTTGAGTATGGAGTCTAGCAGAAAGGCATCTTCTGCCAAGATGACCCTTTACATGTGAAGGATGAAGGGCAGAGGCAGCAGTGCCAGTAGAAGTCAGCGTGATCTACGTCACCAGAGCCTGGCTGCTGAGAGCCAATATCAGGCAGTGACAGGCGCAGTCCAAGTTTCCTTCCCTACAGTAGTCCATAAAACCTGGGATATGTGTCCTTCCAGAGCTAGATTGCCTCTATCATTTCCCAAAGAGCTTTTCATTATAAAGCTTATTGTGTGTTGGTCTAGTGTTAATACATCTAAGTTCACTGCATAGATTTTTTGGGGGCAGAACAGGTGGTTTGTTTGCCTGGTTGGACAAGCTACAAAGACAACTGATGGTAAAACCCTGCGCTAATGCCACTCTAAGAGATTAATCTCTGATTATATCTTAGGTAAATTCAGCCTGTGGAGTTGTTTGAAAGTAAATTAAGCTGACTTGTATGATTTATGGTTTTTGAGAGGAATTCTTACAACTGGATAAAATAGATACCATTCAGTTATTTTACTTTGTGTTTGGAAAAAAAACAACCCTCATCACCCAAACCAAAACCACGAGCCATATTCAAAACATTGGTCTGTGTTTTCATATACTTTAGTCATTCTCACCAAGAATGCTACTAAAATAAAGAATACTGTTGGGATTCTAGAGGGCTTTCTGAGAGAGAATGGCCATGTGAGCAATCCTGCGTGAGAACAAGACTGATAAAAGCCTCAGCCAAGCAAGAAGGTGATAAGGACGTAACCCTGACTGAGCGGGGAGAAACTCGATGAGACAAATGACCCCCGGAAGGGGTTGGGACAGAGAAGTAAGTTACACAAGGCAGGAAGCCTGGCAAGGCTGATGTGGCACTTTTTATCCAACCATAAGAAGGTTTAAAGCGCGAGCTAAGTTAACTGTCCAGTCTTGAGGACTTGTACTGCATGTTACTCCCGTGTGCGGGAGAACATTATAAAAGGGCTTTCTTAATTACAATAAACAGGCATTGTTTGATCACATTGGTCGTGTGCGGGCTCAGCTCTCCCGCAGAATACCGACCATTTCTCAAGCTATTTAAATAATATTTTGCATTTCTCTTATTTTTCAAATCATAACTCAGATGCATATAACCATCCTAAGTGTACACTGCAGTTGTGAGATGGATCTTAAAACCAGATACTGTAAACTCAAGCAGGGTTTGCATATTTGACTTAGCAAAAAACATCTATTAAATGCTGGGAGTTGCAAGAAATGTAAAATCTGGCAATGAGAGAGGAAAAAAAGAGAGAGAGGCTGTGACATGCAGGAGCCATCATGCTGTGCAAGTGTGCATGCTGTGCCACCTTTCAGGTGTGGCATTTCAGGTATGGGGGGGCTGTTTGTGCAGTTTATGTCCTTGTTGGTGCTTGGTAGTGGTAAAATCTTTCTTTCCCATGGCAAAGCAGATGAAATGCAGGACTTTTCTCCTGAAGAGCTGATCCCCTGGGAGCCTGAGAGCTGCTCCTGCCTGTCAGGAAGGAGGCCTCTGGTCACACCTGGCTGTATTTCTGGCCACACCTTCTCTGCAGTGAAGAGGCAGCACAGACAGGCTCTGGGAATGCCCCTGCACCTCAGCGTTCCCTTAGCTGCCCCGTGGGGGGACACATTCGAGGAGAGGCACGTGCCTTTCTCCTGCTACATCAGGAACAGCTGGTGCTGTAGCCCTCCTCTGCCTCCAGGGCCCACATGTGCAGGAGAGGGGCTGAACCAAAGCCCCTGTACTCTTGGGGGAGCTGGTTAAGTAGAAAGGACTGAAAATGTGCTTTTGGGCTGAGCGGGTGGCAGTTACGGTAAGAGGCCTGGCCTGCAGCTGGGAGAAGGGCAGCCTGGCCTGGGGTGGGCATGCAGCCCTGCCTCGGGTGGTCAGCGGGACCTTGATGGCCAGGCCGACCGTGCTTCCCACAATGACAAGGAAGGGTGGCCCCAAAAAGTTGAGGGGAGCACAGGGCACATGCCCTGAGTGGTGCTGTGCTCCTCTCATGGCACGGCCACCATGCAGGGTGTTGACCTCACCTGCTTCTTTTGCTCCTGTGTTGTGGCTTGCTTACTTTTTGGGAAGCCACTGCAAATATATGTCTCAAAGTTTGTTACACTGTGTACAAGTGTACTCACACCTCCTGGGCATAGGGGTTTGTTGAATCTTGTCTCTGAAGTCTGGGTGGGGAGGGAAGGTGCAGGAGGGAGGGCAGGCAGCCGGCTCACTTCCCAGGGAACACAGCAGCCACCCTGCCCGCATCGCTGTCCTTGCCTGGCGTCCACAGCCACGGCGATGACCCTGTGATGCTTTTGAGGCCTGTGTGTTGGGAAATACAAAAGTCAAGTGAACACACTGTGTTCAGAGATACATGTATATTTATCTTTTAAAAGGAGCAGTGTCTTCCATGAAGAACTCTTCCATATCAGAAAAGGCTGGAAAACAATTTGCAAATAGACAGCTATTATCTGAACTGTGATGTTTTCACTTCATCCTGGTTGTAGTGTGGAGAGCAGTTTGAAAGGTTGTCTCTTTTACTTCCTTGCTATAACACTGCATTAACTTCTGGATAGAAATAAATCAAGTGCTAATGCTGCTTTTGTGGAAATATCCATAATTAGTGGTAGTTAAGGAAATAATTCACTCTGTTCCAGAAACTCTTAACTATGCCTTCATTTACTTCTGGTTGTCGAAGACAAGAGATACTGTGTAAAATACCCGCATAATAAAGTAATCTGGAAAACTAATAGTCTTATTTAGAAGACACATTTAGCATACTCTATGTTCACATCATTAGGTAGCATATTGTGGCTCCTTGGCTCTGGGTATGTCCTGAATTTGCTCACCAGTGTTCAGTGTTTTAAAAGCTTTATTAGAGTGGAAGACAGATCTAATTTTTAAACTGCCCTCTTGCAGAAATGTTTCAAAAGTGAAATAAAGCTTTTGAAGCCTGCCTGTACTGAGCCCCTCAAAGTGATGTTTCTTGATGGCTCTTGCTAGACTTCTGCACAGCCAGATTATCTGGTGAATTAAACTTGGTCTGTAATTAGGCACAGTTACATGCCTGGTCTCTGCTACGTGATGGCAGTCATCCAGTAGCAGCTTTAACCTTTACGAATCTTCCTGAACTTTTTTTAAAAAATTCAGGTGTAAAAACCAAACAATGCCTTCTCCCCGCTTTACCCAAGTGCCAGTATCTTAGACCACATTCTATGTACTGAGAGTTCTTCAGTGCCTTTCAGTGTACTCCGACTGCATCTCTTGGAGATGGTGTCATCCATACAGACCTTCATGAGAACTCCCAGGAGAAGGAGTATTGGAAAAATGTACAGTAAAGTCTTAATAGGAAGTCTTTTCTGCAATGCATGTTCTCTGCCCACCAGGAAAGCCATTCACCTCCCCTTTTTTTGATATGACCTTACTCCAGATAGAATTTGGACACTATAATTCTTCGGCCACTAATGTGCCTCTCCACAGTATTTGTTTATAACTTTGCATGGGGATCTTTTCTCCTTCTTTAGCCTCTGTCATTAAATACACTGGGAGGTGCTGACAGAGGAAGCTCTGTCAAAATATTAGCTAGAAATGAGGGGAGATGAAGTTTATTTCAGTTTACAGAGCAACCTCCTTTGACTGGCTTGTATAACTTTTATTCAAAATGCAATTTAAAAAATATTTCGAAATATCTATGAACAAGAATATATGAAACATTCAGCAGTCTCTGAAATACATTCTGCAACTCTCTTCAGGCCTGCATTGTTTGGGATTTTTCTATATAAGTGGCATGTGCCTGGGCCTAGTTTTGATTCAGAAAGCTCTCCCTGTCCCTTGGTAAAAGCATAACTGTGAAATGTAAATTGAATTTGTCTCATGATAATATTGAGCGAAATTGCTAATTTTATAATGCCTAGTACTTCTTTAATAGTATATTCTATTGTAATATTCAATATCAATCCCTCTACAATAACTTGTTATCATTTAGGCTACAAGACTATGTATGTAGATCTTTGTTATACTGATGTATTTATTTTTATGCCTCTATGATATTAATTCAGTGGTATTGGAGACATATCAGATGTTTGTGTGGTCAGAGCCAAAAGTCAGAGGTCCAATAATGGCTTGATATCCTCACACATGAGCAGGGCACAGACTTACACAGAAGTCTCAAAGAGAAACAGCCACAAAATCTGTGTGGGAAAAAGGAGCATGAGCAATGAGTTGGGTTTGCAAAAGACAGTCTTTAGCAGGTGACTTGAAAAACTGTGTGGTGTCTGCTGGAACCAGCTGTCAAAACCTAAAGTATATGCTGGATTTGGTGTGGTAGCCTTTATCTTTTAATGATTCTTTTTATGTATTTCAGACTTTTCTGGGTGAATGTGAATAATTATTATATACTGTACCATGCTATTTTAAATATTGGTAAAAGGTGATAAATTTGTGGGAAAGGGAAGAGAACTGGTGAGATGCATTACATAATATATCACTTTCAGGTTTTTCAGATAGGAAATGCGTGTAAAATGAAAATGTTTCCTTAGGTTTCACTACTTGCCAGTCAAAGCTCTGCCATATCCTTCATAACAGGAAGCAGAAAAAAACATGCTTGATTGTTCCCTGGAATATAACTTATGAAAAATCTTTTAAACAGAAACCTCCATTCCACAAATGATCCTTTTCTTATTACATTTTGATAGTAAAACCAAAGCATGTTTGCAAGTTGATTAGATAATTCTTATTATCAAAATGCTGTTTTCAATCAAAAATGACCTTTTCTTACATTTATTGGGAAGATAGCTTTACAACACATTAAACTGAAGCCTTTGTGCTGGCACTGAAAAGCTTGCTGTTCCACAAAGATGATCTTCAGTCTGTTTGCTCTCTTACAACCCTTATTACAGGCAGCTGGCTGCCTGATAAGATTTTTTGGGAGGCGGGGTCTCTCATATTTTGGCTCAGTCTTCCTGGTTTTTCAGTCTCTGCTGCATATTATTAAGTCAGCTTTACAAAGCCTACACTACTTCAATTCTGGACATAAAGAAGGCTTGATAAGAGGTTTTTTTAGGCATGAGATTGTCACCTGAAGATTATGCAGCAGGCTTATTACATGGGGTACTGCATCAGTATTATCTTTAGATGTTGAATAAGATGATTTTGTCTGAATTAAGTTGTTTTAGAGAACATAAACTTACTGTTTTCAAGTTTGATTCTTATCTCCATTCTAGTTGTATTATTACTTGTTGTTTTCTAGGAATGGCATTTTTATATTAAATAAACTTCTGTCTCCTTTCTGAGTCTTTCTCATCCTGCTAAACAACATGAGGAGTACAAACAAAGCTCTAACTATGGCATTTGAAAGATGAAGAAAGAAATTATAGGAGTTAGGTTCTGTTTGAGAAATGCTTTCACCTGCTGTCTGTTTCTTTTTTTCTGCTTAGTGATATGTTTTTCAGAGCAGAATTTTTATGCTTGTCCAACATTGCTTTTCCATGTTTTTTTGTTAATGATATATTGGAATATTGGCTTTTGCTACAAACCATTTAATATTTCATATTTTCCTGCAGCATTTGAAAGTACTTAAGCATTTATTTTTTTCTGTAGATCAGTTTCTACTTTTTGTATGAAAGTGGTGGAAATAATCCACTTGTTGAAGATTTCAGCTTTGTTTTTTTTCAATAATCAGTCATTGCTAGACCTCCTTTCCAGGCACACCCAAGTATTTTATATGTCACAACCATGGTATGTGAATTATGTTTCTCTACCTGTTGCTAAGCAAAGTGTTCACAATATTTTATCCATGTACTTTTCTGTATCATGTAACTCACAGCAATACTAAACAGGACAGAGCTGCCTTATTGTTTTACATTGAGGGTAGGATATATCTTACTTAAAATGTTCCCAGTGTAGTCATCCACATGTGAACCAGGGGTGTAGACCCCCTGCTTTGTAGTCAGTGAAGAGAAAAAGGCTTTTCTAGGATGTGGTCAAGATCATCCTAAGGTTAGTGCCAAAAATACAACAGAAGTGTTTCTTCCCACTGGCAATAAAAGTCATCTAGAAGTTGTCATCCTCTAGATATGTAAAGTTAAGTGACATTTCTATCAACCATTCCCTGAACTGTGGAAAGTACACAGAGTTTGAGAGAATTGCTTACTGGGGGTCAGTAATGCCTTCATGTGTTCAAGTTAGTTGCTGTGTGTTTTTTAAGTTTTTAGAAAAAAAAAAAAAAAGTGGGTTTCGGGAAAACAAGAGTTTGCTTTTAGATAGGTGATAATTTTTAAATAGTAGCTGTGCCTTATGGCTTAATACCTAGGGATGTCAGAAATACAAGAGGGCGAGATGGATTTGTGGGCAGAGGGCAGGTGAAGATAGCCATAGGTGCACTGTAAAAGCAATTTATCAAGCAGTTTTACTGCACAAAAAAATGCAATTTATTCTGTAGGTAGTTACCACATAACATTTTTCGCTGTGATTCATCATAAGCTGTGCCTCTATCATGCCACTGTGGGGGACACAAAGACAGTGACTTTTGTTCTGTTCCTGTGCAGGAGACTGACAGAGGCTAGTAATTTTCCACACTGCTTCTCATGAGGCTTTGTGGAGGATCTTACTGGTGTCACACTTCACCTAAGATTTTGTGGAATACCTCTGTCTGCAGTTTTGAAGAATTACAATAGATTTGGAGAAAGCTTGTCTTTTATGCCCTAATTGCTTGGTGACCTGACAGAAGAATGCAACCTTTCTGCTATTGTCAGTGGTATACAAGCTTCTTGGAATTATAAAAGACAAGCTTCTGTGTTTGCTTAATGTGACAAAGTATCAAATGAAGAAAATGTGCTGTTTGTTTGTTTTTTTTTTTTCAAAAAAAGACTGTTTAAATTTGTGTGCAGCTAAAAATCTCTTAGAAAACAAATTCTTAATAATGAAAGAAATCTGTTGTGAATGTATTGGACAAACAGGCATAATCCCTCCACAGGTAAATATTTTAAATCATTCGACGGGTAAATGGAACACAATCTATGAACTCTATAATTTTGTACCATATAAAGTTATCCATACATATATAATATGAAAATAGACTGGAATTCAGGCTGTACTTCTCAATGTTTTAACATAAGAAATTGTTCTGAATGCAGTATAATTAGCCGCAGTATCCTAAAATTAAAAGAGAATTTTTTGTCTGACTGATGTGTTTTTGTCTGACTGATGTGGTGGTTTTGTTATGGCTTTTTTACAGGAAAATTTACCAGATTAACTCTCCTATAAAACATTGAATTAAGATGATGTTATCATTACAAATAGTACTGTCCAAAGACTTAATTTAGGAAAGTTTCGACAGAGACATGACAGAAGTTCAAGGCATTTCTTCAAGTATGTTTTACTTCCAAAACCAGTTAATGTTGTGCATGCTCTATAGTAAAAACAATGGCACTTTTTAGTTATGCCTTAAAAAAAAAAAAAAAAAGCAAAGAAAAGGTTTCAGCAAAGTAATTCCAGTGTACAGAAGAGAGCTATTAACATTTGTATGCAGTGTTATGTTACAAACTACATGAGAGCTATCAGGACCAGTACTTATTAGTGGTGTTTGTAACCTACTAAAGGCATCATTTGTAGATTCTAGGGTGGCTTTCAATTTGAACATTACAACATGGGTATAGAAGTTATATATAGCGTTAGTGACTTGTGTGAAGGAAGAGCAGTCTGCTAGTAGTGTTATCAACATCAAGGAAACAAATTGAAAACTCATAATATAGTTGTTTTCCGCCTTCCAATGCAACCAAAGGAGAATAAAAGTAGAAAAATACTTGTTTGCTCCTAACTCATTCAGCTCTGTGATTCTGTGAATGGGTGGGATTATCTGGTTATTTAGGTGAATTTCTGACTTTATGCAGATAAATGATGCAGAAGACGGAAGCTTCACGTTAAATAGAGGCCTTTCTTTTACTCACAGTTAACTGATTGGAAAAAGTAGAAATTAAAAGTAGGCCTGGAATTTAGTGACCCACTGCTAAAATGTCTCAATTCAAGTAGCACAAGGGTGGGAGAAAAATTCATTGGGTTCAGGAAATAAGATGCAAGGGTGCTGGTACCAGACAATGAAGGATCAATTTGCAAACTCTGTGAACTTCATCAGAAGTTTCTCACAGACTTGCAACTACATTATATATATAAAAATACACATATAGTATATATATTGTGGTGTATATTTTACACATAACATTTTTTTTAAAGCACATTTGTTTTCAGATGGCATATGAAACTGCAGACCTTCTTTTGATCTCTAAGTAGTTAATTAAAAAAAGGTTATTAATGTTACATTCCTGGCTCTTTTAAGGTTTATGAGAAGTTGTAATCTCCACAGTTGCATTCTACGGGCATTACAAGCCACATGAGGAAGCACATCCTTCTTACATGGTTGTTGCAGCAGAAGTATTAAAGTCAGTTAAATACTTTCAGTATCTCTAGTGTGCAGATGCTTTTTAAAACAGTTCTGATCTACTGACACTATTTTTTTAATTTATACATTTTATGATTATGTAAGTGCATCTCCGGAGAGGGGCTTTAAAATGAACAATTATTTGGTCTTTTCACTTGCTTTTTGGATAGACTTCTTTTTTCTCGGTTGTCTTCATAATACAATTTCCCTTAAGTAATTATATAACTGAGCAGACTAACCTTCATGTAGTCTCTGCTGATCTTTTTCAAGCTGGTCATAGATGAATAGTGAAATATCTGTCTGACAGCAGAAGTCTCAGTTGAAGTCCTAACAAAGGATTGTAAAATCTCCATTAAAACCTGCGTCTTATTTCTTAGTAGTGAAGGTAAGCGAGCTGCTAGTGAGAAAATAGATATTTAAAAGTGGAAATCATGACACTTCCACACATCCCCTCACCTCTAAATTAGCACTTTTTAGACTGTAGAGGTAGAAATAAAGTTGAAGGTGACAGGATTCAAAGTGGGGGGTTTTATTTGCTGGTTTGTTTTCAGTTTAATTTGTAGCTAAAGCTGAAATAATTCATCCATAGCTAAAAAGATGCCAGATGAGATTATAAGGTTTACAGAATTCAGTTGAAAAAATTACAGAGGGATTTTTGTTATAACTTAAGGTAGACAATTGCAACTAGCATAAATAAAGAAGTGTCTTCTAGTTAAGAGTTCCTACAATGTTTCCTTCTTCTATTGGTGTCTTTATGATTCTTTCAGTCAAAAGTTTGAATATTGCATATCAGCACCTAACATCAGCAAAACATATTGTTTATTTAAATTGCATTTGTTCTTTCTTTAATAATGCTTTCCATTTGTATTGTCGGTTAGAGATGCTTACTTCTTATCAAAAGGAAAGGAGAGCAGTGTGTGAATTCACATAAGGTCCATATGAAGAAACCTACAATTTTTTGTAAATCTGAGGTCATTGTTGTACCGTTTGGGGCTTTTTGTTTTAAGAGGCGTGTGTATGTGTTATATATTTACTCTGGGGTGAGGTTTTTTTTGCCAAAAGACATGATAAAAAGTCAGATCTTTACTGTGCTTAAAATGAGTGTTGCAGATTTTAAAACACAGCAGTAACTGTCTCTAGTATCACATATAAAACCAAGATCTCCCCCTGGCAATGTAATGGATACATTTTAGACCCACAGCTTTAGAAAGACATACTTCCTTCCTACCTTTGCAGTTGCAGGTGACCTGAATTGCTGCGTGTTCTCCCCATGGCTCCATGGTGGCCACAGTCCTCACATTCTGCAGTTAGTGGGAGACATAAATTATCTCTCATGACAATGATATCCCTAATTAGCACACTGGATTCTATGGTGTGCAGTAATGTTTCTGCTTTCTGTAGGACAGTTTTGAGAGGGTTCAAGGGGGACTTAGATGCCCTCATCATTCCAATGCTTCTTGGTCAGTTTGATTTTACTTTTGAAGCCAGGCGTGTTCATGGGGAATTTATACCCATGGTGAAAGCTACAGTATCAGGTGGTGCTGGCAGTCCTCAAACCCTGTTCCACAGCAGTTCCTCCCTTCAGCTGCTGACCTCCCAGGACCTGTAGGCAACTTGATTTTCCTGGTCAGCTTCAGCCCATGTTGGGAAGAAGAGTACAACTAGCTGGGAGAAAAATTCCCGACTAGGCCTTTTCCATGTATTGCTAGATCAGGGAGCACATGTAGAGAGTATTGCTTTACTTTGGTAGAGGGACAACGAATATAAAAGCGGAGTTTCATGAAGCCACAGCACTAGGTTGTAAGATTGGTATCAGCCTGCTGGAGACTTTTTGTTGTGTCTTTTTTTTTTTTTCTTCATTAATGATGTGGTTTACTAGCAGGAACTTGGCAGTGATACCACTTACCACTGACATCTGTGAACCTTTACCTGTTACTTACAAATTAAAAAAAAAAAAAAAAAAAAAAAAAAAAAAAAAAAGCAAAAACATTTAGCTTTCCCTCCCTATACTTCTGTATCTAAATTTCACTTAATTTAGAAGGGAGGTTTAACAGACAAGGGTCACTTGCTTATAATGTATGTAATTCATAAAATAATAATTTACACGATCCAGTGGGTTGGGAAGGGTACTTTTGTTTTTTTCATATGCATTTCTAATTCTTAGAAACCATGCTTCAGCTATCAAATCTGCTATAGCTTTTCTAAGGTGGTAAGTGGAGAGGAGATGCTCTGCAATTAAAGAATGTACTCATGGAGTCTAGTTGTTGAAAATCGGTAAGATATTTTTTCTTACTTCACACACATTACCTGAGATGTCTTATTCCTTCCAGAGTTCTCTCTTTGAGCTTTTTCTCTGATGTGCAGGCATGAGGCCCAGGTAAAGGTGTGGTGATTGCATTTTGCTTTCTGTTGTATTTAGTTGAACTTTTCAAATAAATAGAACCAAATCCCTGTGAGTTTTCAGGGAAAAATCATTTTGATGTTGAAGTATAGAAATCTTCTCTGACCTAAATTTTCAGAAGTGACTAATGCTTTGGGGAACTGCATTTTCTAATGCTTGAACTGAGGTTATGTAAGGAGACCTTTTACAGAGAATGAGTGCTAACAGTTGGGGAATTGATAAATCTTAAGTGATCTAAACCGATTATCTGAATATTCATGCCTTTAAAATGTATGGAATACAGTTCCTTCTTTCTAATTGTATAGCATGAATATATTTTATTCAGTATTGCAAAGTCTTCTCAATTATTAACTGGTGCTCAAAGAGGTGTTAACATGAATCAAAGCAGGATTTTTTTTCTTCTGATTGAATTTAAATCAACTTTACTTGATTGAAATTTACATCCCGAAGGACTGTGTATTTTAAGGGTCATCATTTGATACTTAGTATTTCCATGTCCCTTCTTAAAAACTAGCTTAAGCAATTAGGACAAGGTTTCTGAATGTGTGGGATGCTAAAGATGTAGTGAACATCTGGCAGGATTTTGGAGTTACACGCATCTGAATGTTATTGATTTGTGGGGTAACTCCTGAAACTCAATGTGGAGGGAAGAATCAACATAGAGATGCAGCTACCTAACAGTTTGACTGTCCTGTGACCTTAGGCACCCTGAAAGTGAAGGGAACTTGCAGCTTTTAAGCTATTTCTGTAACAGAAAAATTCCTAATTAGTAAAGCACCATCAGATGTTTTTCAGTATGTGAGATAATGAGTAAAGATTGACTAAGTTTTCCACAGTGAAATGTTACACCATACAATGGATTTATGGTAGAATAACTGTAATACTTTGCACACGCTTCATTTGAAAATATTTGAGCATCCTTTCTTTCATGCACTTTCTTCCTCATTCATTCATTCATGCCTGTGTTTTATATAGCTGTGTTGTAGACTGTGCATGTGTGCAGCTATGGATAGTTTTAAATTTCCTTTTGAAAACTGTATGGTTATACCTGAGTTTGTAGTTTCCTCCTGTACAATGTGAGCCATGGGAAGGACAGTCAAAGGTGCAGCAGCCTTCTTTGTAAGAATTTATTCTTCACAGACCCTGTGCTGCACTGTGTATGTGTATTATTTCTCAAAGAGAATCACCATTCAGAATAATTAATCATAATTAGCAGAAAAGTAGGAGCAAGGTCAAAATACTGATTTTTTTTCATTCACATCAATCCCACCTATTCATGGTGCAGTCAGGAAAAAAAAATTTAAAAAAAAATAATCTTTTTTAGAATGTGTGCTTTCGTAGTTTTGGATCCAGCAGCAAAAGACATTAAAATGCAATTGTTACAGCTGAATTTATGCAGGTTTTTCTCAACTGAAAGAAAAAGTCTCCATTTAAGCACTCAAGTTAGCCACTATTTCTTTTGTCATCCCTTAGGAATTCTAACTAGGATATATTAATCCTATTCAGGGCTGTAGGTTGTTGGGGTCTTTTTTAGTTTTATAAGTGTATTCCCATCAGTGCTGGTGACATTTATCAGCACCACAGAGTGAAATAACAGAAAGAAAAATAGAATTTGAGGCTAAAGCACTGAAAGAGGTGTCCTTAGCAATCAACAAGAATATAAGATGGTAGACCATGGCAGGATTTTGTGCATGTCCTCCAAACATGCACTGATGCTATAAAGCTGTACAAATGGAGATAATAAATGGAAAGTTTTTACCCCTAGGCTTGACTCCAATAACTGATAAAAAGTAAGAGGGGAGAAAAATCTGATGATCTGTGTCCTGGGGACTGAGGAACTGGAGAAAAGGTTATGACTGGTTTGACCCTGGGTACATTAGGAAATCAAGGTGAATGCAAGACCATTACAACACGATGCTGTATGCCGATTATCCTTGTAGATAAGAACCAACCAGTTGAAGGCATATTTGAAAGTAAGAATTAGATGCTTTGTACTTAATGGGTCAAAGCACTCTGAAAATGTTAAATCAACTTAGTGCTAGTTTAGTTGCTGTGCTTCTACTTCAAGGACAAAAGGTTCGACAAATGTAAGTAAACCAACAAAATTCTTTCTATTCTTGAAAAGTTAATGAAAATGGTTCTTAATCTTTGCTCCTTCCCTCTTTACATTTTGTTTGTTTGTTTGTTTTTTTGGTAAACAAAGAGAAATCACTCCTGATTTAAGAGAATTATTCCTGACCTTAAAACCAATGTTTTAAGCATCATTTACACACTTTACATCAGATGTTGTAACTACAAGTTTAATAACTTGGAAGCATAGGTTTTTGAATATATATATATGACTGTGCTGGCTACTGAAGCTCAGTCAGGAGTACTGCTGGGACATGTCACAAACTATTGAATCAAACCAGAGAACACAATTAATTGTTCCTTAAGTAACTGAAAATCATATAAGGAAAAGGAAGTAGTGCTGAAAGGCCTCAATTTAACAGGCATGCTAGAAATTGCATACAAACAACATTTGCTACAAATGATAGGAAAGTTAACCTCTTGTTACAGATGCTCTCAAATAAGCAACCAACCATCAAAAATAAAATAAAAAAATATTATTAACACACTTAACTAGCTCTTCATAAAATATAGGTTCGAATGTCTGTGAGAGGAGAACAGAAGAGCTTTCTAGGGTTTAATGACAACCCAAAATGCTTTATCACTCACCTAACAGGTGAGGGCTCTCAACCTCGAGGGCTGGCTCAGGGCAGCGTCCTGACCTGAGTCACCTCAAGGAGTTTCCTTGGGCAGCGTCCTGACCCAAGGGGAGAGTCCCTGACCTCAGCTGCTGCTCCAGGGGACAAGCCCCAAATGGCTCCCCCAGGGGACTCCATTTATTCCCGAGCCAAATCTGACCTGTAGTCAATAGCAGCTCCCTTTGGCCAAAGGGCCCAACTACCATAAAGCCCCAAGATCAAAGGCAATCAGGAGCTGCTACGCTTCAGCTGTCAAGAAGCTCAGCTTTCATTGGGTGGGTGCACCTGCCACACCTCTGTAATTTTTTAACTTAGTCAGATTCTGTAAAATACCCTTTAGAAGTGACATTGTTTTGGAAAGGAAGGGGAAAAATGTAAATAGGAAAATGCAAAAAAAAAATCCTCAAAGATGTCTTTGAGTAACAGGTACCTGGGGAATAGCTTTTCAATGCCAGTGAACCCAAACAATTTCAGCTCAGAATTAGAGCTGTGGAAGAGGTCTAATTACAGTGAACCTAAAGAGTGCATTTCAGTGTGCATGAACACCACATAACAGGTTTGGCAATGAGATTTTTTTATAAGAAATACTGATCTTTAAAGCTGGTAGAGTGACAAGTGGCTCCCTATTTTTTCCTCTCCTTCACAGTATCTCATTCAGCTAGCTTATTTTAATGATGATTTTTTTACTTTGTTTTCCCCTCATGGAAGATCTGACATGAGATTTCTGAAATACACCCCAATTCTGTTTCCATTATATCAATACCAAAGTGAAACAATATAACACATATTTTTGTTTTTGTGTATTTTATATATATTGTGAATATATATATATAAAGAAATATTTAACAAATAAGTAGCAAATTAAGAAGACTTTATACAGCTTCCTTTCTCTGAAGGAATACAAAGAGCCAAAGACTTGATTCTGCTTAGATCAAGTCAAGCTATCAGAAAACTGTGTAAGTCTGGAGGAAGTAATACACTCATCACCTTTGCATATTTTCTGTCCTTGTATGTTCATTTGACTAAGTTACCGGAAAGCTTAGGAACCGCTGAAGACAAGATTTTAGACATGAAAATGTGGAAATCACTGTAGGAATAACTAAATATGAGTGCTCTTGACTGGAAAATAGACGTGAACTGGAATACCAATGACTGAAGCGCTTGCAACCTCCTTAGAAATTACTTCAGTGATTTTTTTCATTACTATTGAAGAATAATTGTTTATTACTGCTGCCCTCTGTCCCAAAGTGCTGCATCATTCTAGAGTGCTCTGCTGAAGGGGTAGTTCCCCAGCATCCTAAACATGTTTTAATGAGCAGTTTTGTAACACATGCTATTATTTTTTCCTGATAATTCCTTGCACATTAATGTTTATGAAGTGGTTTCTAGAAATTGATTAAAATAAATTGTTCAAAAGAAACAAATCTAAGACACCAGGGCAAAAACAGACTAACAAATTTAGATTAAAAACATGAAGCCAGCTTTACAGTTGCTTTATTTTGCCTTAGCAGCCAGTATGCCCTTGACTAGATAGGGTCTAACCATCTAGTACAGATTCTTATACTTGCTGCTCCAGTGGGTTTTGTTGAAGATGATGCCTTCTACTATATGAGTCAGCAGTGTTTATCAATTTTAATATCATGCCTCAGGAATATTGCCACTTACACTTTAATAAGACTTGGCTTGTCAATTCAAATCTTGTTTTTTTCCAATTTTAAACTCTCATAATGTTATAATTTATAGGGCTCCATGATAATTCATAGAACTATGCCTGTTCTTAGATAAACAGTTTAGGAAGATGTGGCTTTTTGTTCTCGCAATGAGCTGTTTTATTTGGCAGGTTTTATTTACTGTATTTAAAGGTGTAAAATTGAAAAAAAAATCTAAATGCAAATTCAGAAGTTATTTGTATCACAGTGGGCATCTCAGTTGGAAAATGCTCCTCTAGACTTGATTCTGTAAAGATTTAATTCTTATTGCAGATATGCCCTAGAAAATTATTTGTATAATCATGTTTTAAAATCGCACCTTTTCTAAGCCTACTCATGTGGGAAATAATCACGTTCTGATATAAACTGATACCTTAACTCATTGTGTCAGCACCTCCTAATACCCATTAGAAAAGCTCTGTTTCCCACTACGTGCACAGCCTCAGTATCATGACTCCTTGATACAGCCTTTGGTGTGGAATTTTGCAGGCAATGCACCATGAGAATTTGGGGGACTTGCAGCGCTGTTCTCAGCCTCTCTTGCCTCCTCTTTGTTTTGAAGTTCATTGAGTGGAGACAATAAACCTTCTTCCTGCGCACCCCACTCTATGTAGATGCCTTAAATTAGTCATCAAGAGACTGGCCTGTTAGAAGCCTAAACTGAGTTCTTGAGCTGAACCTTGATTATGGGGAGTGATGGGGGTAGGGTTTTTTGTTGTTGTTCTCTTGCCTAGAGTTTATCAGTCCCGGGTTTTCTGTTTCCCTGTTTTCTTGTCTGTAGCCCTTGCTGCCTCTGCATCTGCAAGTTACTCAACACACTGTTTTCTTATCCCTCCTGTGATCAAGGTACTTGTATCGTTTCCAAAGTGATCCAGGTGCAGAGTTGATAACTGTTGGGTTAAAATCCTCATCAGCTATGAAAGAAAAATTTAGGGAGGAGGTTTACTGTAAAGTATTAACCAGCAAAGGTCGGCTTAAAACATCTGCTTTTGGAAAATATTATTTCCAAAATATGTTGCTACTGTACTGACTGATAGAGAATTCATACACCTCAATTGTTGGGTATTACCGTCTGTGTACATAGGCTGACAGAGTATGGGAAAACAGCAAAAGCTCCAAGGATTTAATTTATAGTATATGCTACAGATGTAAAATGGTATTCTTGTTTTATGTGTTTAGTTTTCGCTAAACTGAAGTTTATGGAGAAAAAAATATAATGAATTCCTATATATCGCTTTCCTTTATTCCAAATTTATGGCTTTAACAATCTTCAGTGAGAAGCTGTTTATCTCAGCTCTGTGCATTTTGACATACAGGACTCATGTGGCTTCATTTATTTAATCTAGAATGCTTTTGAAAGAAACACCAATTGCAGTTGTGAATATTCAGAAACATAGTGTGATTCGCTATAAAACAGGAAATTTTCTTTACCGTATGATCTCTTGATCTTTCAATATTTTTACTCTTCCATGAATAGAGGAAACACATAGGTATAAATAAAAAAACCAAAGTGAGGAAATGAAATAACTTTTGTGCTTTTGTATGTGTGTGTGAATATATGCATGCACATGCTAATTTATTAAATACCAAGCATCAATATATATATATATATAATGCTCTTACATTTACAGAGGATAACTTCAGTGAAGGTTCCTGACAATAAAACCTTAGTTGTACAAGTTTTCTTCTGCAGACTTCTGTCCTTTGCCATTCCACAAGCTGCATTTTGGGTTCATCTAACAGTGTTTGGAGTATATTAAGTACTACACAGAAGTTAGACAAAAGAAGGGAGCTGCAAAACCTCTAAGGGTATCTGTAATTCACAATTTATTATAGGTGCTTTCCAGTTACATGCAGATTTATTATTCTAACAGTATTGCTGAGGCAATTAATGACCTGGTCCATAGTTTTAAGTTGATCAGGTGACAGAGGTGACAGGCTTGAGCTGTGGGAAAAGGAAATTTGTGATAGCTTCTTAGAGGTGAGTTTAGGGTCTCTTGTTTGTTTGTTTTTTCACAATGCTCAGCAACTAGATGATCTTAAGTATTCTTGGTGTCAGTCAGCTCTTCTCCTTTTCATGATCTTCATGCCAGTCCCATTGAAAGAAACCATTTAAGTGATCTTTGTGATATTTACAGTGAAGATCAATATTGCCCCGCTCAGATACACATTAAGCATTTGTTCCATAAATTGGTCTGTTCCCTCTGGGCAGAGCTGAACAGGCATTAATAGAGCACTGTATGGTCATTGCTGTCGTGGCTATCTGCTGTTTCATAGATAACATCACAGTCTGATGTGGTGTGTAAATAGCTCCCTGGACTGAAAACAATATTCTACTGATCTGGCCTTCCAGCTCTTTCCTGATCCTCACTTACTGTGCCTGTTGTTTTGCTCCTAGAGGTTGAACTTTCATTATATAACTGCTTATATTCTTAAATTTTCTGTCCTTATTTCTATGCAATGAACACTTACTATATGCAAGGAGCACTTGCATTCCTTCCTTCCTAAAGTTCCTCCCTTCAAACCCAGCATAACCTGGAAATACATATTTCTGAGAGATTCAGACTTCTCATCTACCTCCTTGTCTGTGCAGCCAGCAGCTCAGCCCATGCAGCCACTCAGTCACTCCCCTGCCCCAGTGGGATGGGGGAGTCAATCAGGAGAAAGCTCGTGGGTTGAGGTAAAGACACTTTAATAGGTAAAGCAAAGCTGTGTGTACATGCAAAGCAAAACAAGGAATTTATTCACCAATTCCTGTTGGCAGGCAGGTGTTCAGCCTTCCCCGGGAAAGCAGCGCTCCATCAGGCATAATGGTTACTTGGGAAGACAAGTGCCATAACTCTGAAACCCCTTCCCCCTTCCTCTTCCTTCCCCCAGCTTTTATTGCTGAACACAACGCCACATGGTGTGGAATATCCCTTTGCTCAGCTGGAGTCAGCTGTCCCAACTGTGTCCCCTCCCAACTTCTTGTGTATCCCCGGCTTACTGAGGGCGGAGAGTGAGAAATGACTCTGTGTAAGCCCTGCTCAGCACTAGCTAAAACATCTCTCTGTTATCAACACTGTTTTGGTCACAGATTCAAAACATAGCACCATACAAGCTATTATGAAGAAAGTTAACCCTAGCCCAGAGAAAAGCAGTGCAGGTAGTTGAATAAACTCTATGATCTGTATCACAAGAACAGTAAAGGGATGTGTCCTTTAAGAACAGTGGGTAAAATTGCTTAGGATGGCCAGAATTTGAAGTAGCTCCTGGTAGAGTGGTCCAAAGGAACTGCAGCATCAGAGGGCATGTCTCTGAACTCCACTGCCAAGCAAACATCTCCTGCCTTAGCTCTTGGCTAGATTATGGCTATTAGGTCACTTCTAGCTCCCCTGTACAGACCAAACGCCTCATCTATGTGTTTGTCCTGACCTAGTGAGTCTTTAGGAGCCTCTGTCTTAAGTGTGAAAGCCTTGACATATGGTAATGTTTTAGTAAACCCAGTGTTTTGTGATGCTACTTGTCGACTGTTTTCCTTTGTGATTTACCCATAGAGATCCACGCAGCCCATTTGAATGGTCTAAGTATGTCTAAGTGGCTCCCAACCTCCCCTTCATGACTGGCTGTGCATCTATCACAATGAGGCCTAAATGAAATGTGACTGTCAGTAGCAACATGGAACTTTTTAGTAGCAGTGTATAGTCCAGCTGATCGCTAATCATACCCACAGCCTGTTTTACTCCTGTAGATAAGTGCAGAACCACAGCAGTTAGCTGTAGCTATGAATTTTGATCAGAGTAAACACTGAGGGCTCATTTGTTACTGAGGTAGGTGAGAGTATAGCAACAGGAGATGATGGAGGAAAGCAGGTCTGTGTGCTGCTAAGGAATGAGACAGTCAAATAATGTTTCACTTCAGATATTTTCAGACTTGAAAATGAGGGTTTACAAGGCTGCTATATAGCAATTGTCTGGCATTACCTGGTAGTACTTGGAATGTGTTGTTACTGGGTAGCTGAATGTCTGTGCCTACACTATTCGAATAAATCTTCTAGGCAGTGCCTCTCATAAAAATTAGAGGAAATTTCAATGAAAGGCATAGGGCTTGTACAAATTCTGATGTTCTATCTAGCACGTTGACAAGGTCTATCAAAAGCAAGTGATCTCTCTACCTTCTATCATTTATTTTATTAGTATGCTCACCTGCTTATGGTAAAGATATGCTAAAAGAAGGCACAGGGACACAGATCAGACTGCATTTGAAACACAAGTGACAGTCAAGATTACATTGCTAATTGGTAAGTTCCTAAATATTGCAGAAAAAAATATTTTGTAACTTCTAGGACCTCCATTTTTTCATCTTCAAGCAGCTCTCAGTTTTACAGCAAAGGACTTCTTGTGATACTTAGCTTAAGGAATATTAAGATAACTGGAAAAGATACTCTTTCGTTGACTCTTTGCACTGTACAGTATTTCTAAGGCCCCAGTGAGCTAATACTTTACTACATTTTAAGGAAAAATTGGCCCCTACCTCTAAACCTTTACAAAGTCTGTTAAAAGAACACAGTGGCATTGCAAAGTCAGGGGCTCAGAAATTGAAGTGCATCTGCCAATGCTGCCCATGCAGCTTACAGCCAACTCCTTGGTCTGCAAGAATTATGGCATGACATTCCCTACTTTTCCTAATCCATGAAAGCCACTGCATCATCTAGTACTCAAGATCTTGATGAGTGCTACATGGAGAACTAAAGCCATTAACTGTAGATCATCTGCCTTGTTTGTGCTCCTATTTAGAAGTTTGACACCCCATATGCACAATTTTAATGCCTCCAATTGCACAACTACCTTGGGTATGATGTATATATAGATCTTCATAGAAGTGTTCAAAGTTCATCAGAGTTTTTACACTACTCAGATTCTGCCATGGTTGAACAGCGCATAACTAACCATGTACAATTTAACAATTCTGCCAGCATTTTGTTGGGGTGCCAAAAACCCAACTCAGGCTAACACAAAATAGACTGACTGTCCAATGAGCAGGTGCTACATGGGGATAAAAGTTTTGGCACCAACATTGCACAACCAGTACTTTTACCATTATGAAATATATTTATGTACGCAAGTTTTATCTGCTTGGTATTTATTTTTGGGTTTATATTTGTATGTATTAATAGGCCATTTAGGTGCCAAGATACCAGATGCAGAGTTTACAGAATTATGTTCAGTAACTTACTAAAGGCCTGTCGGTGAAAAGGAGATTTATATTTTAAAGAAGGTACACACAGATCCAAAAGATTTCTCAAAGATAGGCAATGTTTGGCAGAGATTTTATGATTAGCATTGATAAGGTGTTTCTGTAGCATGGTTTTATGAATCAGGCATTAAGTGCTTTAGGTAGTGACCAACTTTATATTGAAAGAGGTTCACCAACATTGAAATTAATTTTGTTCACACTGTCACTGAGTGGAGTACTGACCAAAACAGAAAAATTAGATATTTGATTTTATTGAAAGTAAATTTTTTCATATTTGTATGGAGGAATTGCAAAAATACGCCAGAACTAATATGCACAAAGCTATTTTATAAAATGGCTTACTATTTTATTAAAATAATACAAACACACACCCCGCAACTTTACAAAATATTTTATGAAATAATAAGCAACAGGTGTTATTCTGGGAAACATATTCTCATGTTTTATACAGTATTGTTCTGGATGTAGTTCATTTTCAATCACTGGGCCTCTGACAGTTTTTTCAGTACCACAGTAGATAATAGCTCTCAAAATATGATGAAATTGTATTTTATGCAGCATGTCTTTTCAGATTTTCATTTTTGGCTTTTGGTTCATTTGGTTTTTTTGAGAACACAGTGCCCTTGCCAGTGAGATGGTATAGACGACAACAACATTATTTTAAATCTGTCTAACTTAACAAGGCATCAGAGGCTGAGCTGACATTATCTCCAGTGGCTGATTACATTTCCTGCTGGTGGATTACTGTCAGGAGTGAGGGAAGAAGCTCTTGGGTGGGGTAGATAGAATCTACCCATCAGTTCTGCTGTAATTAATGTAGAATTTACAGCAGAAAATCCAGACTGTCAGTGATGTGTTCAGTAACTCGTGCCAAAGCCTATTTATCAATAATGCTTATCTTTGGAAGGGGCAGAGTTAATTTCTTCAGTAGTCTGTAAATTATCACAGAATTTATGAATCTACTATAAAATCAATACAACTAATTGTAAATTAATAGATTTCTAAGTGTGAAGGAGCATGTAATAATGTAGATGAGTCCTTGAATGAGCATGCCAGTTCTCGTGTCGAGGTGGGAGCTTCCCACTGTTTTATGTGACATCTTCAAGTGTAAACACATTTCTTTTCCTTTCCCCAACTGATTTAGCCTGCTACCATAGCACGTAACATTTCCATTAGCCTCCTACCGTTAAATCGTGGAGTAACTATAATCACAAAAACATCCGCAATGCAAGCAAACTAATAGAGCAGCAACTGTGGTCATAGCTTATCTCCATCTTACAGGCATTTTTTGTGAGTTCATCACAGTTGGTGCAGAAACAAATCCCTTTAAACTGAATCTAATGAAGGCGAATAAAAATGGATGGTTACCATACAGACTGAGGGTTTATAGAAATTCTTGTGTATGCTTGCTAGAAAGAAAAACATTGTTTCTGTTCTTTTCCTTATGTGCATTACTTAGCAGCAAGGCAGCATTCTTTGCCTTGATGCCTAAACTGCTTGGGATTGAAGTGGCAGAAAAGGGATAATCTGACTTCAGGATACTTCAGATTTTATTTAAAATAAAATACATGTAGATGCTGACAGGTTTGGCTGTGTTACAGGCAGAAGAAGAGAAACAGTCTTAGGGCAAGAAAAACTTTCCTGTTTATTGCTTGCACTGTTTTGGTTCTGGACTAAAACAAACTGCATTTGCCTATGTGCAATAGCCATAATTTGCTGTGATTCAACATTCTTTTCAACTAGAATTTAATAGAAGATAGTTTTCACTGCATAGCATACTAAGCTTTTGTTTTTCTAAAATCCCAGTTTGGTAAAGCATGTAGACTTGAAGCTGAAGTGACTCTGGAGCAAGGTTAACTTTTACACACAGTTTTTTCTGATCTGGGATTTCAAGGTGTCCTTATCTTCCTCTGAGGCTGAAGTCTGGAAACTTGGCAGAAAGCCATTTATGCCAAAGTCTTATCTTGCAGCACAGCTCGTCTCTTCTGGATACAGCTATACCTGTTAGTATTAATTGAATTTGATGGTAGCACTTTCAGTACCTAGGGGCCATGGTTTTGGTTCGTAGGGGTTTTTTTAAATAATAGAATCATGAATAGGGTGATGATATAACATCTCATAAAAAATAGTCTATATGTTAAATATATGCAGTAATAGGACATTTTATGTAGGAGTAATATAGACTGTGTCACTGGAGAAAAGATAGTGTCTTAAGCTTCATAATGAACTATTAGAATTAAATTGTGTAGGAAATAGGTGCTTTTGCTTTTTTGCTTTTCAAATTTTTTTTATTTTAACTAAAAGTGAAATATGGGATTTTTCTAACAGCGTGTTAGGTGACCTAACAATGGGCTGACATGGAGGGGGAAAACACAGCTCACTGTGTGGCACTGCCCAGGAGGAGCAGCAGCAGCATAATTGTGATATCAACACAACTGCATACAAACTATTTAAAATCCTCTGAGAATTAGACATTTATTATATAGTCAACTGTCTTTTGTTTCTCCTTAATAGGCTTTCAAAGTTCCTTACTTAAATGCACAACATCATGTTTTAAATGATTCAAATGCTCACTATGATGGTAAATTTAGAAAAGGAGCAGTGAAGTTCAAAGGTGGTATCAACTGTAAATGAGGGGCTTTGTTCTTTTCCTTTTTCTCTCCCCCTAACCGCTTTTTAAGTGTCCTTACGCATTAAGCATTTCATGCGGTTGAACAGTGGTACTCTTATTCTCAAGCTACCCTTTCTTTGATAATGCATGCTAGTAATTAGAAAGGTTTTGAAAGTCTGTATACACATTTACAGTGGAGACAATATGTTCTATGTTTTAAAATCCCATGTTCCAGTAACTTTCAGACACTACCTCATTGCAGATTTCACTAAATTCGTATTTATTATTGCAATTTTTGCTTACAAAGCTAATGAATTATGGAGGACTTCAGATCCAACACCACTCCATTTGTGAAGAACTATTTTATGCACACAGGATTAAATCCTATGCCAAATGTACAGTTGTTGGTTTTATAATAATGTATGAATTTAGTTTTCACTTGCTCTTGAGTAAGGCCACTGAAATCAATCAATCAATCAATCAATCAATCAATCAATCAATCAATCCATTCAGAAGAGGTGGAGCTGCCTCAGGTGTGCCTTGACTGAGTGACCCTTTGGCTGTTGCTCCAGAGAGAAGGATTAATGCCAATGAAGCTGCAGGAGGGAGTGGGCAGGTGAGCTGGGGGGCTGGCCCCCTGCTCAGGGAATTGCCCAGAGCAGCTATTCTGTCCACCCCTGCTGGATGGGGTTTGTCTCCCCACCTCAATTCTCCCTGTCACCCTAAATTATATATCTTTTTTCCCAGTATTCTGAATTTCTGCACCATTTTGGATAAGAGGTATATTGATGATGTGTATTGATTAAATGCATGTGCTGGTTGTAGCACACATGAAGACTACTGTAGTTTCTTATCCCTTGCAAAACAGCTCTTACTTTTTTTATGGAGGAGGGGGAAGAGAGAGGCAAAACTGAATGCAGTAGAACTTCTTTCCCTTCCTTATATATCAGATCTGTAACACAGATTTACTGATATATTGTTTTAATCTTCTTTATTTTTTTTTTTAATTTTAGGTAAGTGGAAGCTTTCTCTTCATGACTTGGGGACATGTTTAGTTGCTGTGGTAAGTGTTCTACATCACGTGACTATAGGGATCAGCTTTGTGTAAATTAACATTGTAAGTTGGCTTCACAAGTGGCAGTGGATGGTTTCTAGAAGGCTGTGTGTATACATATATGTATATATATATATATATATACACACACTGTCTCTTATACAAGTTGTTGATATTTTTGAATACGGAAGATGATCTGTCCTTGCTGATCTGCAGTATCTGAAGTATCTTCACTCATTTTTATTCATGTAACAGTGGTTTAGCTTTCTTTACATCATGTTTAGTCTTACAATACAGAAGCTTGTTAGCTGAATTGGTTTACCTGTGTTTCTGTTCTGGCTACTTGTTCTCCGAATTTCATGTGTTCCATTATAGTAATAATATATGTTGTTTTCCTCACCTCTTTTAGCATTATTTCACACTGCTTTGCAGCAGCATAGTTCTGACTGTTAGTGGTTCAGACTTAGAGAAGTGTGGCCAGTAGTTTGAGAGAGGTGATTCTCCCCCTCTACTCTGCTCTTGTGGGACCCCACCTGCTGTACTGTGTTCAGCTCTGGGACCCCCAACATAAGAAGGGCATGGACTTGCTCAAGTGCGTCCAGAGGAGGCCACAAAGATCATCAAGGGGCTGGAGCACCTCCCCTCTGAGGACAGGCTGAGAGTTGGGGTTGTTCAGGCTGGAAAAGAGAATGCTCTGGGGAGACCATTGAGTTTTGTCAGAGTAAAAATGAATTCTTGAGTATTCATTTGTGCACTAGGTGTTTCTGATATACCATAGCTGGGTGAAAGGGGACAGCCTATGTTTTAGGAACTTGTTTTTTAGATTATAGAGGGGGGGGGAATTTCTATTTGGGGCATGAAAATTCCACAGGTTTATTTGCCTAAGCAGGTGTATGATGAATGAGGCAGTCAACTGCAGGAGAGAGAAACCTCCTTTTGGGTTTCTAGCATTGTCCTGAGAATGGCAATCCATGTGTAATCTTCCTGTTGAAAGAACTGTGATCTCAGATTCTAACATCATCGATTCAGTTGTGGCTTTGAAATAAAGTTTTATGACCCTGCCTGATTTTTGGTTTCTTTTGGAGGTATTTGTGGGTTTTGTGACCATAAATCTTTATCCTATGTGGGCTTTGTTTATATATTGGATTAAAAAATGTATTACTTACGGCAGTAGTATTTTAAGCATATCCAGCATGCTTAGCCTTTGCTAAACAGCATTATTTATATTGATGGTATTTCTGTGTGCAGGTAAAGAAGATTATGCTAGTGTAGAATAGCTCTTCATTAAAATGGCTTTTTTTCAGTAATTTTTCTGAAGGCATATGTAGTTTGTACACTGTAACAGAAAAGTACAGTTTACCTTTTTAACCAAATGAAGTTGATTTATACTTACTGTGATTATCTTCTGTTGCTTTATCAAAAAGATAAAAATGGTGATACTTATTTTAGTTTTTAAATAATAGGTTATTAAATGTGAATGTGATGGATATATATGTCCTGCTTCAGAATGATCGTATGAAGGCTTGGCACAGTCCATCTACACTGGTGTGGCTATTTCCTGCAGAAAAAGGTCATTGTATAATTAGGCCTGTACTTGTAAAATTTAGGTTTTACTCAAGGCATTTGTGAATTAGCTGGAGGATACACAGTTGTAGGAGGGGTTTTTTTTTTTTGCTTGTCTAAGGGAAACATTTACTCAATACTAAGATCAAAATTGGATATATATAGCTTTTTAAGGCTATAGATTATTGCAAAGCTAATACTGGGGTGAAGGAGAAGCTAGTATGACAGCCAAAATCAGAGCACATGTGTGTGATTATGTACATATATAAATATATGAACTTTTAAAGATGTTGTCTAGTGATTCAAAAGTCTTCCAGTGCTTAAAGTAAATTAAAAACAAAACAAAAAACAACAAAAACAACCAAACTCAAAACCAACCAAACTTTTCAATAGCATGTAAGGCTTATGTAGGTTGTGGTTAAAAAGACCAGAAATTATCATCTGCCAGCGATACCCATCACAATGCAGGAAGGAGTCTGGAGGTTGTGTGTAACATTATATACAAACTATCTGCTGATGAGTTGCCAGTGGTCTATGCATGAAGAAAACTGTGTGCTTGAAGACACAGTTATATCTGTGTCGAGCCCAATTACATATTATTTTTCAGCTTTTAAATTTTATCTCTTTGGGTAGAAACACTTAAAAATGAATTCCTGCAGGCAAATAATTTTTTTCTTGAAGACAGCTGATTTTACTTTAGGTACTACATCGAGGTCCATGCCCCATGCTGTTTCCAACCCTGTTATAGTTTTATATTAAAGAAGCGGGACTAAAAAGATCAGAAAACAGAAAAATGGGAAGGTGAAGAAAGTTTTTGTGCTTACGTAGGCTTTTTCATACTTGTGATTTGAACTCTTTTAAGAATGACAGAGGAACTCAAATCCAGATATTGTTTGAAGAGCCGCCTCAAAAGAGGTTGACCAGAGCAAATCACACCAGTGTCAGGGCAAATCTGTGCTGTAGCTTTTCATGACATATACAGTCCAACAGCATGACAGCTGCACCTCCTTTCAGGTGTTAATAGTATACTGATACCTGTCTTCTCTTTTGCATTTGATTTGAGGGTGCTGGTTTTTGACACCTGAAGTTCACTGTAAAAGCAGCAGTTCACAGTTTGTCATAGTAGTTTGAGGTTTGGTGGGTTTTTTTGTTTTTTTGTTTTTTTTTTTAATACTGCTTACCTCCAGTGATCCTAATCTGTATTCAACATCATTATACAGGAAGCATTTGTTTTTTAGTGGTGAAGGATATTCACAGTTTCCGTAGTACCTCAGATATCTTCAAAATATTAAGAACTGAATTTGGGATCAATGCAGATATTAAAAGTTTTGCAATTCATTTTGCAGCTCAGGATGCTTTCAGACTTCTGTAGAGTGACCTTAATAAAACAAAATAGCATTGTAGAAACTGGGAAGAGTAAATCTTGAATCCTTTATACACAGCAAACATTTTAATTAGCCTGGCTTTGCAGGTCTTTGTGGTCATTATTTTAGGTTGTAAATGTTTCCAGTGTCACTTTTCCATATTCAATCACTTGTTACATTCTTACTGCTCAAGCTTAGTTTTATTTTCAGAAATCAAATAAGGGGGTGTTTTTTAAACCTTTAGCTTATGGCTTCTATTACGATGTGGCTTGTCCTCTTGCATTAATAGCTAAGTAAAAGGCTACAGTAAAGACATTAAAACACCAAACACCAAATAAAACAACTGTGCCTTTTGCTGCTGCCCAAAGGAGACACTATCAAAAATTTGTAAATGCTAAAATCTTATCTTTCAAACTAGTTATTTGAACAGTTCAAGTAATAAGTGTTGGATTTGGTATTCATAACAATTACTGTAGACCTGTGAAGTTTGGTACTTATGTACAGGAGGGGAAAGTATTTCCAAACAGCTCAGCAGGTTATTTCAGATGAACGTGGTTTTGAGGCGTGCCTGGAGTGCATGAAGGTAGATGAAGGCTATCATAAAGTTTCTCTGGCTAATAGAATAATTTTCCTTTCAGAAAGAATCCTGGGGTGGGGAGTGTTTGGGTTTTTTTGTGGTGATGTATTGTTTTGTTCATTTATTTTTTCATTTGCTACAATTCTCAAATTATTTTTTAAAAACATTTTTGCTAGACTGTATATTTAGTAACAAAATTGATTTTTTAAAAATATTGATTCCAGAAAGTACTTTACTAAGCATTTCTCTTAAAGGGTAGATTACTGCATTTCAAGTTGTTTCATGATCAAGGATGAAATAAGTAAGATCTCAGTCTTCTGATAGTACAAGGTGCAAAAAAACCCAACAACCTACCGTATCTTGTCTTTGGAACAGATGTGAAATTTGCAGTGACAGATTGCTTCTAATAAATTTACTTCCACTACATTAATCTCTTAAGCAACATCTAACTTTGCTTTTCATGATTATACGATCGATTTTTTTCTAAGCAGCCTGGTTAAGGTTATCTGTCAAAGAAACTTCAGCCTCCACTGAGAAAGACCCAGTGTTTTTCATTGAAATAAGCCACTAAAATAATAATCTGAAAGTTTTGAAACTGTATATGTGTGAACATATGGATGCATGTATGTGTAAACATGTACATAACAAAGCAGGTTTAGGATCTAGATTATAATTCCCAATTTGTTGTTGTGATGATCAGAAGTACATTACCTTTCTGAGTTTGTACACAGACATTTATGTATTGCATTGTGATGTCTTGTAGTCCATGACCTCACCTTTACCTTACCATGGTTTTGGTGGAATTAGTTTGAATCACATTTCATAAAGCAAAAAGCGCATTAATCTCATTAATTGATAAATCCAGTCCAGAGGGATTGTGGTCAGAAGCTTATCGTTATACTTTATAGTCTATTAAATTTAATTTGAATGGCTTAATAATAAGCTTGTAGCTGCAGCTTTTTTTTTTTTCCCTTTGGTTTCTTAATTTTGAAAGTGAGGGGTGAATTTGTATGGAAATAATCAGTATAGTCCCTGAAGACACACATGATCCTCCATAGCAGGATTTGTTTCTTTATGCTAGAGTGAGTAGAACCACTATGGGCAGCAATAATAGTGGGCTTCTGTGCAATATGGTTTCAGATTACTTGTTTTACTTGGCTCCCTTAATGTCCCTTGTAGAAACCCAGTCTGCAGTAAGTTAGAGGTGACGCAGTGTCTTGTTAAATTGGGACTTCTCAGATTTGACTGAGAAGTCAAATACTTAGGTCAATGTTTATCTTCCCTTATTTATGCCAGTCAAAGCAGGACACTGAAACTGAGCATCTACTAGTTCACATGTTAATGGGGCAGTTGGCTAGCCTTAAACATTTTATGAAGTCTTAAACATCTTGATATTTTTGTGATTTTGATATCAGCTAGAAAGGACAAACTGATAGTCAAATTATCTGTTGTTGTGTATCAAAATCAGATGCCAAAAAAAGAATCATACTGTTGTTTATGGAACAGAGTAACTCCAGAGTATTTAATTGCCGTGAATGTGCAAAAATTATCAATATCGTGGATTTCCACGTATATATTGATCTATGCATTTTACTACCATGAAATTTTTTTTAAACTAAGTGGAATTTATGAACTGCCACTGAAAACCATGGAGTCTCTTTGAAAATTATTTATGAAATATTTAAGTGCAACATTTAGGGCTTTTTGTGATTACTATTTGAATAAGTGCTTTCCTAATTATATGAAATATTGTTTTCTTCAGGGTTTGCCTGACAGGAAACAATAAAATGCTATTTTATAGCTTGTTAGTAATGGCTTGCTTTTTTTTTTTTTTTTTGCCAGCTGTGAGGATTTGTCTCTCATTCTATATTCAGAAGATAATTTTTCCTTTACAGTAAAGAGATAGGAGAAACTTGTAAATATGCAGCAACACCACCAGAATGAAGTGACAGCAGAGGTGTTGTCAGCAAATTGTTTTGATGTTTATTTACAAATGTAATTAAGAATTGAAAAGATAACCTTAAAATCATGGGAGAGTCTTATGCATGGTAAAATCTGCTCTTTCATTACTGCACATTTTCAGCACTCATTTACATTGTTATTTCCCGAAGTCCCTGCAACTGTTAAATTATGCAAATCAAGTTACCATAATATTCAGTGCCAAAATGTTTTATTTAATAGCAGTCATTAATTTATTTCTCTAATCAAATCCACTAGGAAATCATTCTAAATGTATCATTTTGTTTTAAATAGGTCCCAGATCAGCAGAATGAAAACCTGTTGGGTCTTACATTCATGGGGTTTTTTCAACACATACATGACAATTCAGCAGTGATGTCCTCCTCTTTCCCTCCCATTTACCCTGTAATTTTGCATAATGGGAGAATCAAACAACATACTTAGATGTGACATAACCAGGTATTTTGTAATGCAGTGAATAACTACTATTGTTAATATTTCTGCTCAAAGAGGAGTGTTGTAAGAAAGAGAAGCAGACCTGAGAGAACTAGGGTAGCACCTCTGAGAGATGGTGAAGGCAATGCTAATGAGATTATAAAAGAAAAAGAGGATAAATTCTTGCATAGCTCCAGGTCTCTGATTCATGTGATCTTTAGAATAGAATACAAGGACATCTTGAATGGTGCAGTGAGGTAAGTTCAAGCAGTTTCTGGATCTCCCCAGGAATTTTTTTTTTTTTTTTTTTTTTTTTCTAAGTCTTAGCAAAAGGGGGACAGGGGAATTTCCTGTTGATTCATCCTTCTGCCATGTGTATTTCAAATGTGCTGTTTAGAGGAGAGAAATTTTGAGGGACATGATTTGGTTTACTGTGAGCACAAAGGGCATGATTATGGAGTTAGAGCTGCCCTAGGCTTTGGGAGGGCTAAACGTAATTTAAAGGTTCTGTGATCTGAAAATATTACTCAAATAACATACACTAAATTTCTTTTTGTCAGAGGAAGATACTGCATTTGAAATCCTGAACTTTGTGTTTTATATGCATGTATTTATAAGCAAAACTTGGATACAGGGTAGATTTTCATTCCACTAAACTCAGAACCTTCGCACCCCCTGCCCCCATACCAATACTCTTGTGCAGCTGTGGCAGGAAATTAAATTCAGTGCAGGACTGGAGATTGCAATTGTCTCTCCTGTATCTGACACATTTTTACCTTGTTCCATTGCAGGGAAGTTCTGGTAACTTGTTTGAAAATGTGAGTGAAATATCTTTGCAGGGACAAGTAAGGTTAACCCCGCACTATTTAAAAGCCACAGGGAGCAGAATATCCTGTTGTCTTTGAGAATGTGCAAATGAGATTCTTGTCTAATTGAAAAATAGGATATTTCTGGGTTAATTGCTGGAGATGACCAATTATCCAAACACCTCCAATAAAAAAAACACCTCTACCCCTCTGCTATCTTTATTCAAAGAAATTATTATCATCTGTAATCCATACCATGCTCAACAGAAAACTACATGCTTATTATTACATGATTCTTATTATCCAGCTTTGTGAATAACTGGTAAGATTGTTACCCAGCTGCCTTACTTGTCTTTTGAAATTAGATGGAGCAACAGTTCTGATGACAGTGCGTTGCCTCAAACCTGTTAGTGTCTGTCTTAGTGACAAGTTATAGGTCCGTAAGCACATGAAGTGATGAAAAAGTAGGTAGGTGGGCATCACCTCATATTTTCCTATCTTCCCCCTATGTGATTTAATCCAGCCCTAAACAGGCTAATTCCTTCCACATCCATTCTTCCTTCTCAGCTTTGCTTCTATAACTGTTGCTGCAGGAAGCATATGAATTAAAGGAATGGAGAACCTGACTGTTGTTCATATAGGGTGAAGGGCAAAACAATGTTGCCCTGGTCTTATCATGCTTCCTCTCGCCCCTCCCCAGACCCTCTTCTGTGTTTATAGGTTTCTTTATGTACTTATTTAACACATGTTTTTCATGCAACCCCAACATAAAATAAATAACATGATGGGGTGTATGTGTCTTTTGGCCTAGTTAATGGTGTTTACCTCAGGTCACTTTGAGTCTTCATATGTAAAATGTCAGGACTTAAATGACATTAGAAGAATAAGTAGGTCTTTTGGAGAATTCTGTTTATTTCTTTGATTTGAAAACCAGAAGTTCTTAATACTGAATAAACAGTTTCATGCTCAGGACAGGGTTTTTTAATAATTATTTTCTGAATCAGAAACAAATTCAGAACAAGAATTGCACATAGAAAAAATGATATTAACACTAGCCAAAATAATGTAAACTGCCTTTGATTAATCTCCTATATATTGATGTTACAATGTGACAGAATTAAATCTTCTATTTATTTTTAACTAAAATAAAACAATAAACAAAAGCAGCAAGCAAAATTGGTGGCTATCTTTTCTTTTTCCCTTCCTCTTGACTTTGTTCTTGGCAGATTTCCCATCTGTGATTATATTCCTGCATTCTCAAGATATAAAGCTCTCTGCTGAATCTCAATGACAAGGAAAAGTCTCAGCAGGTTTATTCTTTAGTGATCTGACCTTTCCTCTGTCAACTTGTTTACTTACAAACAGTTCCGCATCTTTGATTCAACCTACGGTTTACTGAAAAGGAAGAAACAAAACTGCTGAGTCTGCCCCTCTAGTTCTGTGGTCTGTAATTTCTGTTGTGGAATAATAGTTTGGAAGATTAAAGGGAGTAATTTTTTTTTTTCTTAGGAGCTCAGCGTCTCAAACTTGGAATTTTGTAGGCACTGTTTGCTTTCTTGAAATGCTGTTTGCCTCACTGCAGTGTCAGATATTAGTTGGATCAAACGGAGGCAACCAGCTGCTAATGCTTCAACTCCTGTTGCTTTTGCATAGAGATAAAATGAAACAGGTAAAAGGCCAGTTCATCAGTCCTAGGCTTTTTCCAGTTTCCTGTTGATTTGTTTGAAGGTGATCTAGTATACAAACTCACTAGTGTGGGAGCAGCCACTTGTGAGGGAAGTGGGATTGTGGGCTTGAGAAATGAGGGAAGTCTGTCAAACCACTTGGTGACTCATCTGTCAGCCGGAGCCTTACTTTCAGGAATAGATAGTTTCAATCTAGGTCGCCCTTCCCCCTCACAATGTTTTATCTGTCCCCAGTGACTAGACTCATCTTAGCTAAACTGAATCTATCTAATCTACCTACCTCTAGCACTTCCTGTGAGCATATATGATTTTTTCTGTCGGTTTTGCTGGTCACAGAAAATGTGTAGGTATTGGGGAATTTTAAATCATAACAACATGGTAGAGACTGAACTGGTACATACAAGTGGGGGGTTTTTTTGATCTAACCAATCTTCCATAGCTGAAGACTGTCCAAAGCTCAGAAAGTCCATCTCCTTTTATTTATTCTTGTCACTGCATGTCCTGTAAAACAACTGTGACTTTTCTGCCCCTCCTTCTCCTTTCAGGATTTCTGTTGTACTGATGAGTATTTTTTTAAGGTAAATAGGACATTGACTTAGAGGGTGTTTAGACAGAGAAATGTTTGCATAAACTAACTACCACTTTAGTCATCTTTTGTAGCTGTCCCTAGGCTTCTCTTCCCGCACATTTCCATCTAGAAGACCCTGTCTCTCCTCATGGCTTGGGTGGATGCTTGGGGACCTTCACATTGCTTGGCAAGTGCTGGACCCTCTGGGGATGCCCGGAGTTGCAAGGTGGGCTTTTCTGCCATCACTCAGTGAAGACAGCTGGTAGTGAGGATTTTTTCAAGAGTTCAGAAATTACTTCGGTGCTCATTTGCTGCACCTGTTACCAATTAGCATTATCTACAGATAATGTTTTATTTACTCATTAAAGCCAAGATTCTTGAAGTTATTTATGTGGCCAACTTCTGTGGATTGCAGTATGGAAAACTTGAATTAATTTTGTGGAGAAGAAAGTGACTTCTCAAACTTCACAAACATCCACAACCAGTTTGTGCTCAACTTCATTTCCTTGATAGCCATCTGCTATGCTGCTGCACGCTCGTATATGTAGAAAATGAATGAGGAAGCTTAAAATATATTTTCAGATTGGTTGTTTGTAAGTTATTTCCATCAAGAAGATGGTGGGTAAGAGATTTTTTTTTTTTTTTTTTTTTTTTTTTTTTTTTTACTGGCAACTTTTACTGGTTTGTATCCTGCTTTATTGATTTTCATCATCAGAGATGTTTGTATATCTACTTCTCCTGAGTTTGGTTTTACCAAGATACGATTAATTTGTATGGAAGAAGTAGTAAATTATTTAAATGCCCCTGCTTATCTGCAGATTGTTGTTCAGAGTGTACAAAGGATCAGTGTTAGAGATGTTTAGTACCCTTTAATGACACCAGCTTCAAGTGCCAACTTTGAAGCCATTAGTCCCTGTTTATAGTCTTTGGAGATATCCATGTGAAATTTCAAAGTGGTTCAGTACTTTTACATTTCATCAAGTACATAATTATATTGCTACTATTAAAAGAAATCGATGTAAATTAAATATTCTCTATACTTCCTTCTCCTGATAGAACTTAAATTGCAAATTTGTAAGAGATTTTTTTAAGAGTAGGCTGAAATCTTGTGTAACTTGACAAGACAATCAATGTGAAAAGAATGTTGACTGAAAAGGACTAAGATATCTAACTAACTTTATTCTGAGTTAGTAATAGTGCTGCTATAGCCTATACTCACTTTCAGGCAGAAATTTCATCTGTTACAATCTGTTTCTCTTGGTCATATGACTTAGAATAAATCTTTCTTGAAACTATGCTGCCTGTTCTGATTTCAGTGAAGATTCAGTCCTAAAAAAGGTTCTTGTGAATGCATATACTGGATGAGGCTGAAGCCTGACTATTGAACTAGTTCTTGTCTGCCACAGGAATGTACTCAAAAAAGAGATAGGAAAACTTGTATATTTGTAGAATACAAATGTACAAGGTTGTCTGCTCTTTTTGCTGACAAATTAAATTTGTTTGTTTTCAAGTGTTAATTATTAAGTAATAGATCTGTATTTCTAATGGAGTGTAACTATGTACAAGCGAAGTGATTTCAGATTAAATATGTCTTTGATGGTCAGTGAGCAATGCATTCTTAAAATAATCTGAAGACCATAAAGAATATGTTGTATAAGTAAAATGTATGTCCTCTCTAATTATGTAGAGAATCTGATTTGAGAAGGGATCAAAGTCCTACGACTAGCCTTAGCAGCCTACATAAGATTTCTGACCCTGGAAGACAGCAGAACCCCTTCCACACTGAATATGAATAAAGGAATGATACTGGTAAACAGTAATACAATAAAGAGAAGAGGCTAGAAAGCATGTAATGCTAATGATTAGAATATTACTTCCTTTTGCTTCATAGGAGTTCTAGAAACTGCTCAACTTTACTCCTGAGGGAAATGCTCTGATGAACAGAAATCCAACAACATCTAGAAAGAATATGTATCTGTTTACATTTTGTGTTGTGTAGGAATTGTGTAAAAGCTGTGTATCCTTTTAGCCTGTCTGCTACCTAGCTAGTCAGTGAAGATGCTTGTTTGCTGAGATTCTTCCTATTCTGTGTTTTAAGTATCATAAAACCCTCAAACTTATTACTCTTTTCTAGTAAACATTTTTCAGAAGACAGCCAAACATAGAAACAGCACAGCGTTTTGACAATAAGGGAATTTCTTTCCCAAGTCAAAGATGTTGGCCTTTAGTCAACTACATCATTGCTGCTAATAGACACCACCAGAAAACTGATAACGAAACTCATCTCCATTAAATTCATTTGCTCAGCAGACACATATCGCTGAAAATGAAGCTGTACGCATACTTCACTCAGAAATCTAGCAAAATTGTCTTTAGTCCTGCAAACTGAAGTGATAGCTGACAATCTTCTCTGACAGACATTTATATTTCTTGCTGGGAAATGCATTGCATGTTTAGAAAGCCACTGGAATGAGTTGAAAAAAAAAAAAAAAAAAGTTTAGAAAAAGATTAATCAATCATCAACATGGGTAACTTTTTTTGTGTGATGAATTGTATAAGAAATGGGACATGCTGATGCTATTGCTTGATGCTCTAGTAATCCCCAAGACAACCAGAGAATCTGTTACACCATGCAGAATTGTCTCTGGAAACAGCAATAGATCCAAAAAACCCACAGATGATTTCTTAGGGTGGGTGAGTGACCACAGTAGCAGGATACCAATTTCCACATGATTTGGCATATTGGTGTGCTGCCAACACTTAATGTTGGACTCTGTATGTTCATGAACTGGAATGCCTTTGGCATTACTTTGCCTTCTATATGGCCATGGTGGCAGTTCCAATATTAAATATCTGCTAATATATATGCCTCATGGAGACCTTTATTTAACTGTGCAACATAAGGCATCAGCTATTCATCATCCTCTCTAAAGGAATGTAGTGGGTCACATAGCAGCAGGCCAGGTTCTCACAACCAGCTCCCTTTAGGGTAAGGGAAGTTAAGAGGAGTAGCACCTGAAACAATAAAATTTGTGATGCCAAACGGAAATTAAGTAGAAATACCAGGTTATTTTAGAACTTTAAAGTCTGAGTGAAGTTTGTTTTACTAGATATCTCTCAATTATCTTGCTCAAAAAGAGGAGTGAAAAAAATAGAGAAGCAAATTATTCTCAGATCTTAATTTTATTTTGTAATGTCTTGGCCTGGGCTCTTAAAATATGATGATTTCTTGTGTATTTACTTATAAAAGCACAGTTAATATGTTAAATTAAGCTTAATATATGACTTTGCTTGTTAAAAACAACAATGCACTGAATGTCTCTAAAGTGCAAGCCTTCACTTTTGAAGCCCTCTCTGTGATGATAGAATCACAGAATTGTCTAGGTTGGAAAAGACCCTGAAGATCATCCATTCCAACCATTAACCTAACACTGACAGTTCCCAACCACACCGTATCCCTCAGTGCCATGTCAACCCGGCTCTTGAACACCTCCAGGGATGGGGACTCCACCACCTCCCTGGGCAGCCCATTCCAACGCCTAACAACCCCTTCTGTAAAGAAATGCTTCCTAATATCCAGTCTAAACCTTCGCTGGTGCAACTTGAGGCCATTCCCTCTTGTCCTATCACTTACTACTTGGTTAAAGAGGCTCAACCCCAGCTTTCTGCAACCTCCTTTCAGGGAGCTGTAGAGGGTGATGAGGTCTCCCCTCAGCCTCCTCTTCTCCAGACTAAACACCCCCAGTCCCTCTCTGACTGGCAGCTCTCCAGCCACTCCTGCCCAAACTTGTAGCACTGCTGGGGGTTGTTGTGGCCTAAGGGCAGCCCCCAGCATTTGGCCCTTATGGAAACTCCTCCAGTTGGCCTCAGCCCATGGCTCCAGCGATGACTGGCCACCAACAGGATTTAACTCCATTCACCACAACTCTTTGGGCCCGGCCATCCAGCCAGTTTTTTACCCAGCAAAGCGTGTGCCCATCCAAGCCACAAACAGCCAGTTTTGCCAGGAGAATGCTGTGGGAAACGATGTCAAAGGCCTTACTAAAGTCAAGGTAAACAACATCCACAGCCTTTCCCTCATCCAATGAGCAGGTCGCCCTGTCGTAGAAGGAGATCAGGTTTGTCAGGCAGGACCTGCCTTTCATAAACCCGTGCTGACTGGGCCTGATCCCCTGGTTGCCCATTATATGACTTTTAATGGCACTCAGGATGAGCTGCTTCATGACCTTCCCTGGCGCCAAGGTCAGACTGACAGGTCTATAGTTTCCTGGATCGTCCTTCCTGCCTCCCTTGTAGATGGGTGTCACATTTGCCACCTTCCAGTCCAATGGGACCTCCCCAGTCAGCCATGATTTCAGGTAAATCATGGACAGCGGCTTGGCGAGCACATTAATCTACTTGCCTTCATATTTAGAATAATCCCATCAGGTAATTTTAAGTAAATTGAAGCTGTAAAGAATAACAGAATAATCTGTTTTGGAGCTGATATTATGTCAAATTGTGACATGATATGGAAATATAGAAAATTGTCATAAATGTGTAAAAATAATTTCATTGAAAGCATCAACATGTTTTCAGTGCTCTTGGATATATTATTTGATCATGGGAAAAGAAAGGAATGTTTGTGAACGATCAGACAAGATCATGTACAGGGTAGATTTTATAGTTCTCATAAAGTCTAAGCCTTTTCTTCTAAAATTCATTTGACATCTGTAGCTTCATCTGTGGGGGCTGATGATTTTGAGTATAACAATTTTGTTGTATATAGCATTCAGTAAAGTGTACACAGTCAGCTATTATCATTTCATCAATAGGGAATCCATATCAGAACAGGAATACTTTAAAGGATTGTCAAATACTTTTAAAAACATGCATTGAAAATCTGTTAGTAATAATTGTTTATCAAGTACATTAGAACCTGATTTTAAGGTTTATTTCACATTTCACTTCAATACCATTTGGAATATTGAATTTGAACAATATTACAGTCAATCCCACCTGTGGCCGTATAATTGTCTAGTGTACATACAGCAGATCAATGGTACAGTACTTCTTGCACACACTCAAGAAGAGTAAGTGTGCATGCATGTATGTACATTCTTTCTAGCTTAACACATAACCAGGTGAAATTTAACAAAAGAAAACCCAAAAAGAACAGAACCCCCTGTGGTTTGTGTCAGTTGCTGTATACACCAAGTAGAATAGAAATTCTCTCACTTAACTGTAAGTGAATAACATGATGATCTTTCAGCATGTCCAGTATGTCTTCTTCTGGGGGAAAAAAAAAAACGTTTGAGTTAAAAACAAGAGTAAAGTCAGGGATGTATTTCTGTTTCAGCTGGCATTTTAAGTATCAGACTCCTGATATGCGTCATTCAGCTCAAGTAAGGGGAGATTCCTTTTGGAAATGCAGAGGAAATACTGCCCCACATACTGCAAAAAGCACCAACAAAGCTGCCCTTTGGTGACCCTGCCACTTGTTCTGGCCTTTGCATGTGGCTCCTTCAAAGCATGGGCATCAAGGCAGACCCTCAGCTCCTCCAGTTCCCTGGTCTGCCTTAAATGCTGCAAACACTTGTGCACCTATCCAAATCCAGAGAGGAGCCTTGTGCCAAGTACTCGATGAGAATGTAGCGTGTGGCTTCTTCAGTTCATGTGCCCAGCCTTCATCTGAACTGTTGCTTTTGTAACTGGAAGATAGGGATGTAGAGTTTGCTGCTACCTGCTCGTTTGTTTTTTCTCTGCTGTGTTCTTCAGCTATCAGTGTAGCCTATAGTTAAAATGAGTTGCCTGTTCTGCCACGTCACCACCATGTTTGTTTATACTCCTCTGTATGAACTCTGGCTTCTTCCAATTTCACTCCCATTCATATTGTTATCGTTACATGTGGCAACCCGTTTCCTTATCCAACAGGAATAGAATGGCAGAAAGCAACTCTGCATTTTTTCAAATGGCTGGCAACTGACCCAAGTGCAAGACTAAAACTTCTAGCAAGGTGAACCCTCAACATCTGCATTTCAAACCATTTTTACTTTCTTCCTGTCTTTCATTGCACAGGCCTGCTCCTTTGAAACTACAGTTATCCTGTGTTTCAAATACCTGAACAGATCCACCCAGAATCACGGCTGGCTTCAATACAGATGCAGTCTGTGTACTTCATGGAGAGCAGGAACCACAGATGGTTCTACCACAGTTTTTTTAAATTATGGGAGAGGCCAGCAAAGGGCTGGGGAAGAGTATGGGAGAACTACATTCATAAGCCTGAGGAAGTAACAGTCTAGTAACTGTTCTATCATCATTACGTTTTCTTAAATTGCATGCTACAGGGAACTTGATTCCTTGCTGCATGTGCTGTATCAGTTTGGGCCACAAACATAGCTGATTTTTTTTTCTTTCTAAGCTTGTTTGGCATGTCTTAATCTATATATAAAATGATACGGGCATTCTATCAATGGCATTTCTAAACATAGGATTTCTGGTTTTCTTTCCCTACGTCGATGTCAGAGTTTTGACAACTGCCCTTTACTTGTGTGCCTACCTGCTGCAGTTGGGGGCCCAGCCATGTTCTGTCTTCAAAGCTGTATTATTTTTCTTTTACCATTTTTTCTTTAACCCTCAAAGGATTTTGTGTTTTCATGCTGGTTTTCTTTTATTCTGTTTTTTTGTACTAAGAGAAATGAGCCCACCCAGGTTCGGTACTTAGCTGTTATACTTTGTTTCTGTAGTTCTTCCAACTTTCCTGTTGTTCACAAGGTTTGTGTAGACACGCTACACTTTATAGACATTATGCTCTAGTCTGGCATTACATTGTATAATCATTTGTAATCAAAATTGCTTCAGATGATTTAGCAAGCAACATTGAATGCAACAGCTAAATATAGGAAGTATGGAAGTAGAGCCTGATTTAGAGCCTGCTCTTAGGTTTTAAAGCATAAAACTAATGGTGCTAAAATGGTAGTATGGAGACAACTATATGTTATCTGGGGCTGGCATGATAGAAGCCTAAATTATATTGTCACTGTACTGTAGCCTTCACATGTCACAAATACTGCTATGCATAAGCAGAGCACAGAGAAATAACATCAGCTCTGTCTGTCAAAAGTGAATTCACAGATGTATCTGAAGTGATGGGCAGCGTATTCGTACAGTTCTGTTATTGATGGCTTCCTTGTTCTGAAAGTGCAGTTCTGCTAGGGATTGAGTCAGGGGACTTAGGTTTTCTTATATTTAATTCTTTGTTCCACAGCAACACAATACATTTATTAGATAAGTATTTAAAAGCATAATAAAATGCTGCTATGAATAATATGCTGTTCAGAAAATGCACGTGTAATTTACTTCCTCCTGTGTATGATCTTGAAAAAGATTGTGTTAAAATTTTAATGGAAATATATTTCTGAACTTCAGTCTGAAGGACCTGTGTACAGATATTAGGATATAAAGAGAAAAGTCCTGATTCCAGTTTTTAAAAATACTTTAACGATATAAGCAAGTTACTTGTTTATTATAAATCTTAGTGTTACTATACATTAAAAAAAAAAAAAAATAAAAGGATATCATATTTGGACATGCCTAAGAAATGCTAGGGTATTGATGGTGTAAAAGAACAGCATCAAAACCATGTTTTCTTAAATATCCTTGGGGAATGCTGTTTGAGATGGCTTATTCTAGCAGATAGTTAATTTCTGAAGTGTTTGGGAAAAGTGACTGGAAATACTGATGAGAAAAAAAAAAAAAAGGAGGAGCCTTCACCTTGAAGAAGTAAAGTTGAATTGGAGCTCTGAAGCTAAGAGGTCTCTGCTCCTGACTTCTACTTGTATAGCATAGGCAGTTTGGTTTCTCAGTCTACTATCCAAAAGAAAAAAAAGCCTTGTTCACAGCTTCCAACTCAACTGGTAAAAGCACGTTCTACAAATTACCAGGGTGTCTGAATGGATTAACAGACAAATAAACAGCTGGGGTAAGTGGGAAGGGCTTGAGATAGATGGCCTTGTTGCCTTTTACTTGGAAAGGCTAAGATGAGGGGAAAAATGTTTCCCCTGGAAGAGAGAAATAATTCCTGTTGAAGATATCAAAGAAAAGAAAGCTACTGGGGATATGATTGTGTTTCATGGTGCAGAATGATGCAGAGAAGAATTCTTTCAGTCTGTGGTTGAAGAGGTTAGATATGGTATTTTACTTCTGCAGGTGGCTATAAGCCTTACACAAGCCTTACACATTAGCTTTCTGTAACACCATTTCTGTATTTAATTTACAAAATTTGAAATTTAGCACTGACTTCAGTAGTGCTGGCATTGATTTGCAACAATTTCAGACGAATACAGCTTATGCAGGTTTCTAACGCAGGCTAATGTGTTGTTCTATTGATGTGTTAATTGAGCGCTTAATTAGGTGGTGGTAGACTATGGCAATATGTGTGATGTGGCAGCATTCCCAAAGTGTTCCTGGAAAGTTACGTGTTTAGAAAATAGAGTGGAGGGTATTACAGGTGGGATATTCATTTCCACTGAAGTGGTAATAATGCAGTTTTTAAAATCAAACAGATTTCATTTTACCCTGAAAAGATATGGCTTCAGATTCATTCTTTTACCGTGCTTAACATTTTGATTTAGTGATCTAATTCTTAAATGTTTTCTCTTAATAAATTTTTGTTTATATTTATTGATTGGCCCTTTTATTCCCTTGCAGTAAATGTGTTTGCAATTTAATGTTTTGGTTTTGGGTTGGGTTTTTTTTTGTTTTGTTTTGGGGTTTTTTTTAAAGTCTTTAGAAACTGGAGGTTAGAACTGCTTTATATAGAAATGTCCAGGTACCAAGTTCAGCACCCTCCTGGTGAAGAGCACGGAAGACAGAAGTCTTCCCCGGGAGCATTTCATTTGCCTATGGAAGACAGTGTCTTTTCAATTGAAGGAAAGTTATCATTACTGAAAAATCAAAAGGCATTCAGCTTTTTGGTGATAAATTGTCTCATTGCAGTCGGACAACAGTAATTCCAAAGACCAAGGCATTGATGAAATATTTATATGGAAAGATGTAGTAGGCAAAGGGATTGTGATGTCCTAATTGTGAGGTTGCCAAGACAAATTATGGTTTGAGTGATTTGAAGGGGAAGAATAAGGGTCTTGCAGAATACATTAGTGAGTTAAGCCAGAGTCGGAAGCCACTGATGCTGTTGTCTCACTTATGGTGGCAAACACAGAAGTTGCAGTGTCAAGAGTTTTTACAACTAAGTGATGTAATCTGTGCCTGGGCAATTGTACAGTGGTTACTGGTGAATAAAGTTAGAGAGGGTGAAATGGTAACAGACAATTATGTTTTAAATACTCTGATCGTTACCCTGGTCCTTAACTACACTCTTTCTAATGTTATTTCTGTCTGCACAGTGTAATGATATGAGTACTGATGTGGGAAGATGTAGTTGCTGTCTGAAGCTATTTACAGACGCTGCAGTCTCAGTACCTGCTCTGTACACTTCTACAACTGATACATCCTAACACATCGTACAAACATTCACTGTTCCAGGGGGGGGGGGGGAAACCAAACCAAAAAAAACCCAAAACAACTATGCTAATAAGATAATAGTATATCTGTATAGTATTTTTGATTCTGTAATTACTTGCTAATGCTGTGAGCTATAATTATTTAACTCACCCCCAGTTTACAATTTGACAACATTGCTCTATAAGCCTGGAGTTATAACAGTGGATAATTTCAGACTTCAAAGCTCTCAGCATAGATGTGACCAGAAGTCCATTCTGCACTCTGAACTCTTTGTGGTTTTCAATTACTACACACAAAGGTCATGATTTCCAGCCCTATTTTTCTGCTCTCCACTAGTTTTTCCAACCTCTGATTTATTATAGTAGAGAGGAAGATAAGAGCTGGTAAGTTAAAGTGTGTATGTTTTGATGGGGGATGGGATGGAAGGAAAGGCTACAAATCCTTTTAGTAAAACAGAATGCTCTCTTGGTGGCTGCTTTGCTGTGGTTTATTAGTTCACCTGCCTTCAAATGAGTCCTGCAGGTGCTTTGACAAATGGATTGAGAGATTGCCTAGTAAGTTCCTCTGCTTCTTTTAAGTATTTCTCTGTCCTGTGTAGATGATTTGTAACTTCCTATGCCAAGATGTCTTTATAAATCACACCAGAGATCCCTATGCCTTCCAAAGCCACAGCGTGGCTAAATGCTTATTGAGGAAAGAGATGGGTTTTGTCCCTCTCTAGTTCTTCTTGCTCAAGGCAGTATGTGCTGTTTGCACATGAAGTTATAAGACCAGTTCTCTTTTCTGTCAAGTACCAGGGTCCAAATTTGAATCTCCTCCTCCTAAGTCTCATTTCTGTTGTGGCTTCTGCCTGCACTACTTTTGTTCCTCAAGTGATGCTTCAGACTCTTAAGTTTGGCTCATCCCAACACCACCTCTGCCTTGAAAGAGAAGTTTAGACTTCACATATGGACTTGAATTATTCACAACTCCTGCTGACAAGGTAATGTATTTGATCTCTCCCAATATTTAGAGAAAAGATGAAAGTTGCGAGTGTTTCTGATGCATGAAGAAAGTGGAGAAATTGCATTAAAAAAAACCCAAACCCAAACAATGAACAATTACACATGTAATAATCAATTTCATTTCACCCTGAAGATACTTTAAAAGCATTTAGTTGATCTTGTATGCAGCTCTGAGATAGGCATGTGTGGCATTTGTACAGAGGGAAGAATCAGGGAACATAGCATAAATTAAATGTGATTTCCAAGGCTCAATCTCAGGAGCTGGAAATTCCACAGCCCCCCTGTTTATAAAGAGCTTTTTAGTTTCCTGCAAGATCCTGCAGGTTCAGATTCTAGGGAGCACCCACAGGTGAAGGACATCTTGGTGGTACATAAGCTAAAACGACTACTTTTTTTTTTTTTCCATACTTCCAGAGCATGGTTTAAGTCAAATGTAAAATACCTGGCTCCATCCTGGGATAACTGGGTAGAATTTAATTTGCTGTTATCTAGTAACACATGACTGTTTCTTTGTGGGAACAACTTGTTAGGCACCTGATGGGTCACATTTTTGGGGGATGAGGAAAAACTATTTTATAGAAGAGGTGTTTGGTTTTAGTCAATTCTGGAAATGTTTCTTTCTCTAAAATATTCCTATGCATATGTATTTGTATGTATGTATTAAGACTGGGAGTAGTACTGCCATAACTCACTATGTGAACTTCTTTGTATATTCTTGTAATTTCTTCTGAAGTGTTTACTGTTAAAGCTGGTCTCAACATTTTAAAATTGACCTATTAAATTTTATCCAAAATGAATAGCATTTGAACATCAAAGATATTGACTTTTTTTTTTTTTTCCTAGCAGAAAAAGTTTGAGAAAGCAGAATTTTCAAGTTTTAAACATCTCTTGAAAATTCTTTTTGTACTTTGTTTTCGGATTTCATGTAACACATTCTGTGGTCTTTTATAGAAATGTCTGACTCTGAAGTCAAATTGGAGAGAGATTATTTCTGAGAGTAAGAGCACAAAGTTCACTTAAAATCTTAGCTTGTTTTGTAATTGAGCAGGTTTTGGTGTCTTTTTTCTTATTCACACAAATGGATGGGGTGGCAGGTGGAGGAGATTTCTGTTTCTTCTTTCTTCCTAGAGGGTCAGCCTGTACTCTGGCTGGTCTTTTGTAATTTCTGTTTCAATTTTGGATCTGTATCTTTTTATCACCTATTAATTTCAGAAAAATTAGGGGAGTTGAGCAATTTTTAACCTACAGTTACTCTTCCCTGTTGGTACAGGAGAATAATTTTTGATCCCACTTGTAAAGTATAGGTGTCTCTTAATCACCTGTATTGTCCGCTGTGTCCTCCAGCTACGGAAAAAGAGTTTCCTGGTGTAGGTGTGACATTTCCCCTATTTGTTTTGTACCTTAAGTCTTAGGCTCTGGCTAAAATGTGCTAGTGTGCTAAGGTGCCTTGTTTCCAAAAATGTTCGTGTCACCTCTTAAAATTCCCATTAGAGAGAAATTAAGAAAGATTGGTAAATTTTTAGAAACACTATTCTACCTGCTGGGAAAGTTAGAGTGCTTCAGATGATGTAAATGATAAATGCAATCGCAGGCGACCTACAGATTAATAATGACCTTTGATTGACCATGGAAGCATGTAAAGTCTTGATAACTGACTCCGTACAGAGATAACTTGTAGCCCACTGTAGTCAGTAGTAACTGAGGGCATTATAGTCTGATGGATATTTGGAGGCTTGTGCAAAATATTGTGGCTCTTTCAGGCTAAACTTGGGTAGACAGAAACCTATATCTTTATAGATTCTTTTATAAGCAAAGGCAAAACTCAGACAGGATCATGTAAATTGGCTTCATGTTAAGATCATAAATAAGGTCATACTTCATTCTTTGGCAAACCAAATATTTCGTTAAATTTGTTTTGTTTTATTTTGTTTCAAACCAGGAATACAAGAGAAGAACTGATAGAGTCAAGAGTTCAAGAAAAAATATTTCAAAAAATAGATACAGATATCTGACTTGATCAGCATTCATTAATGAAAGACAGAAGGACCTTTCAGATTGGCATTTCAAATTATTGACTAGATTTTGTATTTAATTTGCTGACTGTTGGTAAAATAATATATTTTAATTTTAAAGGGAAATTTCAAATGTTACTGCAGGCCAAATATAGAGCTAACACTAATAAAAGACCTCTGCTTCTTTCTTCATACACATATGCATACATACTTCTAATGTTCTTTCTTTTTTCTCTTATGCAGTGTTTGCTAAGGAAGGGACTAAGTTCTGTTTTCGTATCCCACACAGTGGCATACCTGAGTTTACAAGGCTTCCTTATTTTTTTTTTTTTTTTTTTTTCCCTTCTGTTGTGTGATCTGCACGAATATGATTGTCCTTCTTTGTACAAGAGAAGAAAAAATGTTCACTGTTCAAATTTATCAATGTTTTCATTTCTGAAAAAGGAGGGTGATGGAATTTAACGATATGAGTAATGTCTTTTTCTGAAGCATTTGTTAAGAAAATAAAGACAAGAAAAATATCAAGTTATAATTCTGAAAAGACACATGGTGGAGCACTGCTTAGCTTTCTTCATGATCCCTCTTCAGTACTCTAACAGTGAAAATCTGAAAGCTCAAAACCAGTTACCTCGCTAGGTAAATCAGCATATAATTTTATGGAGAAATTTCTAGATACTTTGAACAAGCTAAGCTAATAATATTTATTATTAAATTAAAATTAAAAGAATTTTTTTCCAGTGTGCACTTTATATCCATTCTACTTTATCTTTTTGTTATTTAACTCTTTGCTGTAGGCACCTATCTCTTTCTGTGCAGAAGAGAAGACAGATTCTGTTAAATCATTCATGTTACAGAAGGTGTTAGGAATAACAGAATAAATTGCTTTTGAGTTTGTTGGGTTTTTTTTTTTAATGATCAACCAAACCAACCCATGTTGGCATTTGTCTTAACAAATCTGTACACATTAAGTGTAGTAACTTCAAATTATATTTAACTAGTAAGTTAAATTTTCACTTCCACTCTGCATTTTCTGTGTCTAGTGTTGTACCACGTGGATATTTAAATGAGTTAAGCAGATTTATAGTAAGGTGGAACTTGATAAGGTGGTGAAATTGGGTATTGAGATGGTTTAGTACCACAAAAACACCTCAACCATGTAAATAGTGAACAATCTATTCCAGTTTCATTTTGTTTAAAAGCTCTGAAAAATTAGCTTTTTCTAAAGAAGATTCAGATTATATTGGATGCTTTCTGCTTACTTTACACTGTCTGGTATTCAGGCAAACTTTATGCTGGAATGGTGCCTCTGTCTTACTACAGCATAAACACCTGTGTGCACTCTGGTTAGATGGAAGGATGCACAAACACATCTTCCAGTTTGATCCATTGTGAACTGGTACTGTATGGTGTGGCATCATGGTATGAGAAGCCCATGTAACTGAATTCCAACTCTGAAAACTTTTGTTGGAACCCCTAATATAAAACAGATCAAAGCCACCTTGGTCAGTAGAAGTAAAAATAGCAGTATAGATGTCAGCACCACAATATGAGTTGCCTATTGAAAAGAACTGAAAGCTGTGTTTGGACTGAACGTTTTCTGGATTCTGCCTCAACCTTTACAAATAGATCACAGCTGGAGTACTTGCAGAACTTCACATCATTGGGGCACGCTCAACACCGGCTTTTAATATAGATCCATTTTTCCTTTTGCTCTCTTAAAAGGAATTGGAGTACAGGTCAAAAGGAGCATCTGACTGAAAATACTCAAGTCAAGATAGCAGGACAATTAAAACAGGAAGAAAAGGGGGAGGATAATAGCAGGACTTAAGCAATCATCAAAGCATGGTAACCTTCCTAGCTGAGACTGACCTCTTTGCCTTTCAACTCCCCATGTCGTGCTTATATTTTGGGAACATATTAACTGGAAAAAGAAGAAAAACCTGACACTAATCTAAGAATACTAAAATAGCTCAGTAAAATGGGGTACTGGTTTTGAGATCTGAATGCTATTTAAACATTGTTTTAAAATGCTAATTTTCCATTTTTTAATCTTTTTTTTCCTAACTGAGCACAGATATACCCGTGAAAAATGACACTCAGCATGTGGTGATTTGAAAATCGCTGTCTGCCCCTTGATGTCTTCATCTGACAACATCTATATGTTGCCAGGTTGCCATGACAACTAAGTACAGTTGTAATTGCAACCCTGGAAAGGTAATTCTTTCACTCAAAATGTGGCATACATTTAGGCTGTCTGAAGTTTCAACAAACCATCTTTTAATGACAGGTATTTTGAAAGGCCTGAATGAGGTAGTTTCTTTGCTGTCCAATTTTTTTTATTATCTCATGTAGCTTAACTAGATAGATACGTTGGCTTTTATTCAGTGGAGTCTGTATTTTTTAACCTTTTTATGCTTTAAGTTTCAAATATAAGGTATCAGCTGTGAACCTGAAATTAACATATGAAAGCAAGATACCACATGAAGTGTTCACTTGTATTGGCAGTTCTGAAAGCAGATCTTGATACATTTCTCATACTTACCATCCATTGGGTTAAATCAAATTAGTTTTGTTGTATGAGTGACTGTATTTTCTTAAAGTAAAGAAAATAAAACAAACAAAAAACACCAAAAAAGCACACCCCTCAAAACCAAAAAATAACTGCAAGTGTTTCTACTCAGCAGGCCACGCTGGCTTTATAGTACCACAAAGGCAATCTTAAGAGTCAGCAAAAGTGCAGTAATTCTAAGAAATTTTCACCTGATTTGTATGCCTGGGGGTGGGGTGATAGAATGGAGGATTATGTGTGCATAGCTGAGCCTTATTATTCATCTACAGCCTTGGATACTGTGAGCTGGCAACATGTAGCTGCATTTTACCCTGTTGACAGCCTGACCTGTCTTCTCCATCTGTGATGATGTACAGTCTCACACTTCCTTTACACAGGGAAAGTAATTTGGTGGTCAACTATACCACTTTATAGTAGGGAAAAAAAAGCCACCTTCCTTGGATGTTTTGGTTGTCATTTAGGGCTAGAATATTGGGGTTTATACACTGTCAGGGGTATATACTAGCTCTGGAGATGAGTGAATGTAATCCTAAACTTTCAGCGTTAATTTCCTCAGACTGCAGTACTGCTGCATGAGAACATGGTAGGAGCATTTCTGTAGGCTGCTGGGTTCTTGCTCACTAAATGATAGTACTGTCACTTGGGATTTCTGGGATAAATCAGACAACTTGAGTCCTCAGATCTGTTAGAGCTTCAGTGACAGCTGAGCATAAATAATATGGGTTTAACTTCATATGGGATAAATGCCTGCATTTAGCTGGTTATTTGTCTCAGCAATCCACAACACTAAAATCACCCTCCATAAGGCACACACAGAGATGTCTGATTTATTTTTTTTTTCTTCCCTGAAAAACAAGAGCAGGGTGGGGCTTTGAATGTGTTTTGCAAAATCAGGTTGATTTTGCTACAACAGCTTTGACTTTTCAGTATAAACTTCAACTGTCAGTTGAAAAATACTTTAAATGGATCGAGGCCATTCACACTCCAGATGTATTTTATTTTTATAATAGAAGGTCTTCTTGCAAGTCTAGACATCTGTGATCATTTCAGAAGGACAGGTCCTCTAAAACAGTTATGGCGTTATGCCATCTGATTTTTTTTTTTCTTTTCATCAGTTCCTTTGTACTTGAAATTATTCAAAACATTTTTCTTTGTCTTTTTTTCATTGCCCCCTAATGAACCAGAGGACAAAACTGTGGTATCACTCTGCAAAACAGAACTTGTACATTTTGAAACAAGTCACAGATGTGTCCCCAGAGATGTCATAAAGCTCATTATGACCAAAGTACTGAGGTAGGCTTTCAATATTCTAGCACACCACGCAGTGGTATAAACTGCAGAGAAATCATGATTGTTTAATTTGAAATAATCCTTTTATCTCTGAGGCCTGTGCTTTGCATAGATGGGATGTATCATTTGAGCATTTTGTGTGATCTGATAAACAGTGTTCTAATTGTTTTTGCAGATCACTAGTTAAAAAAGCCAGGCACACCTCCTACACAGGGTAGAAAACAGCCATTCTGTGATTAAAAGGCATGGAGCAGCAAGCACATAACCATACCAGCTGGTAAGGCAAGTGGAGTAGGAGAGGGACCACAACAATCCTCAGTACCTCTCTGCATATCTTACTCTGAATATTGATAGAGAACTTCTAGTGCCTCTGGATAAACACGCTGCTGACATCCAGCTCAGAATTTGCTGCTTAGTATATATGAAATATATGAAGTGCTTTATTTCAGAAGTTGGGGGGTTTTTTGGTATAAATGTAGATAATAAACCCTCATTTACTTCTTTCTATAAATTTTAAATATTCACTTTAGCACACAGGAAAATCAACTAGGGCCTTACATCCTGGTTTTTGGTTTATGGTGTATTTATTACTTTTCCTTTCTTGAAAGCATTGAGATCTAAAAGTTGGCCCAGTATTCTTTCAGGAAAATGGGTTGTGTGTGTTTTGAAAGCTAGTTATGACCATGACTTTCAGTTCTTATCCTGGTTGCTGCTGTTTCCTATCAGAGGAACTATGTTGTGTCATCAGAGTTTAGGAGTCATCACAAGCCTGTATCAACTCTGCCCTGTTGAGATTTACCTACCAGAATGTTGTGCCCTGAATCTTCTCTTGGCACATGAAGTCATGAAGTTGCAGGAGTCTTTTTTTTTTCCCTTCTTTTTTTTTCTCTTTTCCTTCTCTCTTTTTCGTTTGTTTGTTTGCTTGAGTAGAAGTTTTTGCTTTCCCTTCATGAGAACAGTGCTTTCAAGCCCTCCTGTAAATCACTTACATGCTCTAGTACTCTGCTTCCTAAACACTCCATATGGACAATCATATGTACAATTTATATTTTCAGAGGTGCATGGTAGGCTATAACATATAGATTTGATCATGTTCATAGGATTAGAATGTAACATTTTCTTAACTTGCACAAGAAATGCAAAAATATAGGAATCCCTTTAGTTTCTTTTCTCGGTCGCCTCAAGGTCCTTCAGAACCCTTCTCTTTCTGATTTAAACTCACTTGCTTTCACCCTTTGTCTGACTGCTTAGACAGAACTCCACCTGATAAGAAAGCAGGCTTTTCATTTTCTGTATTGTGCCAATGCTCTTTAGGGACTCAGTTCCTTTCTTGTACACCGGTGACTTTTTCATTGACTGCTTCAGCACCCCTTTGCACAGAACCTTTGACAAACCGGTTGCCTATCTAGGCAGCTTACTTAGCCTGCCCACTGTTAGGCTGGGGCAGCAATGTTAGAGTTAACCACTTCACCTGATCCTGCTTCCCACAGAGGCATGTTACAGTCCCCTTTCCCACAGAGACGCACTCCTCCTTAAAGCAATTACATGTCAACATTATAATGGTGCCAGGAATTCATAAATTATATATAGACTGCCTGTATCATCATATTTCTCCTTTGTCAAGGAAACCTCATTAGGATAGAGGTGAGCTAGTCCCCTGGGTGCCTTTCTGATGTTCTGGCATCTCAGTCACAACACACCTGTTTATAATCCTTATTAATTGAGATTTCCAGCATTCACAATGTGTATGGCCCCCTATCATGAAATTGTTTCAGGTCAGTTTTCATCTCCCTGTGTAAATCTCTTTTCTTGTTTCATGTGGGAAAGCTGTACAGAAAGAAGCATTCATAGCTCTCACTACTCCTTAAGTTCATTCACCCGTGAAATCTGTTTTTCACACATGAATATTAAAGAAAAGGATTTACATGAGGTAGATGTGAATTAACCTGTAATGCTTTTGCAAACCTCTACATCTGTGTGATCATTGAGACAAATGAATAATTGTGATGTCTGTAGGAAAGAGAAGCCACTTATGTGCAGTTTTGCCATTGCTGTAGAGCCTTCATGGAGAAGTTTGGAGTCCAGAGCACGTTTGTCTGCTCGTCAGGTGGAACTTGTAGTTAAAAGAGAGTAAAGATTACATCTTTTCTGTTGCCCATTCAGTGTATATGAAGAAGTTAGTTGTTTCTCACGTAGAAATGTGATATAGAGATACTGTCTTGTTTACTCTGTAACAGTTCTAATCTTGAACATGCATACTGTAATTAATAGAGTCCTCACAGCCTTTGGTTATAAATGTGGAAACATGGGGTAATCTGTAAAAATCAAACTTTCAAAACGTACAATCCATGCTTATAATAACCCATTTTGTCAATGAAAAACATATTTGAAGGGAAAACAGTATTTAAATCAGAGGGTCACACAGTTTTCTTGAAATCATAATTCAGTAAAGAAATTGATGCTTATTAGTGTTTAAATCTCTCATCTTGTCAGCTCTATGTGTGGTGCTTTGTTTGAAGTGAAATGTTTTTGACACAGCCTTCCTAATGCAAAATTTGTTTTCCTTAGTTCTTTGATGTTGTCATTAAAGGGAAAGACATTTTTTTTAAAAAAAAAAAAATCTTATCTTTAGCAGTAGTAGTAGTAGTAAAGGAGGGGAATTGATTTGATGTATTAAATTCTCTGGAGCTTTGCATATAAAGCATCAACAACTCTGACCTATCTTTATCAAGCATAGAGGATTTTTTTTTTTTTTTTTGTATTATAGTAGCACCTAGAGGCTCCTTTCAAAATAGGCTTTATCATATTTGACATTATACATGTTAATGAGCATCTGTCTTCCAAAAACTCACAAATAGGCCAGGCAGAGACTGGTGTTGTAAAACCAGTGTTGTGGTAAGCTGAAAGGAGGTACCCAAGGTCATTCATAGATCTGATACAGAGCTGGGAAAAAATACAAGATTACAGAGAGTAGGACCCAGCATGACACCCTCATCTCCACCAGTGTGCTAGTGCCAGCACAGCAACGTTTGGGCAGTTTCAGGGTACCAGATCTCATAAACTCAGCTGGACTCAGATCAAACTCTGCCCTGTCTGGATAGCTTTGTGGAAATGAATGGGGCAATGGCAGCAGCAGCTTGAGGTGAGCTGAAGGAGGAGAAAATGGCGACAGTAAAGGCTTTCTACAGGAGCATTGATACTATACTAAATCACACTACTTCTACACTACATCATTTTAATGCAGTGTAGTATAAAAACAAGGAGCTTGCTTTAAACGCATGATAATACAGTGTGTTGTAATCTGCTGTTCATCTTCCACCTGGCAGATGCATATGCCAAAATATTCCAGGTGTAAATGAAACAGAAATAATAAAATATGCACTATGAAATAATAATGTGAGGATATGTTTGGGGAATGTATGTGTGCATGCAGACATATAAGTCATAAATAAATCAAGGTTATATAATATCATACACAAAAGCAGTGTTCAAGTAGGCTTATTAGGGTCATAAAATTTAGCTTTCGGGAGCTAGGAGATGTTGTAAAGGTTTTCTTCATGGTATCTATTTAATCTTCTTGTGCATATACATTGTAATTATATTGCATACACTATGTTTTTTTACCTCCAAATTCTTCATTCAGGAAGAATTGTTCCTTTTTTCTGCTCCTCTTCTGTTCAATACTTTGTGTACAGTCCCTATACCTGCTTTATTGCACATTGTTCAAATTGAACAACTTAAGTCCTTGAGAGTTTTCTAAAGTGTTTTATCATTACACATCCAAACGTTTAAATGTTAATAGACCTATCAACAATACCATTGTGAAATGGTATTGGTGGAATTATCCTCATTTAAAGATTAGTTTTCCCAGAGTTTTATCACAGAAAGCATCAAAACTGCTGGTTTATGGGTAGTAGGATATCTAGAATTGAGGCAAATAGATTACAGTCAAAAATAGCAATTAAATTTATTTACCTGGTCCAAGATGTCTGGGATCATGCTTCTCAGGGTACTGTTTGGTTCAAAATATAGCTCCTGTTTGGATCCACAACTAAGAAGTTTGGATCTGGACAAGAACCAGACTCTTCAGCTGACAGCCTAGACAATGTGAAACACATTTAACCATTTTGTGTAAGTTAAGGTTCTGATTTGTCCAGTATTCTGACTTCTCACACAGTGAATATGTAAATGCAGAATTAAATTCACCATGGCAACCTCCTTTTTTCCTCTCCTCTCTGCAGTATCTATCCAGCTTTCAGTGGGGTGGGGGGAACCCCAAGTCTGAAACAAATGACACAAGAGTTTTGTGTCTTTATGTATCCCCAAGGGGAGGTACATGATATCCAACCCCATTTCAGGTATAGAGTGAAGAAAAACAGTATCTAGTCCATTTTAAAGATGCATATTGCAGTTAGCAGCCAATGTGATACACATTGTTTATCTGTGTTCTGTCATTATCAGGAGCGGAAACTGTAGGAGCACCCACAAATAATGATGGAGTTTGCGAAATATCCAGTAGTAATGGAGAAGGTTTTTTGGGGGGTCAGAGGAACGATTGGTGGGGGTGGGTCTTGGTTTTGGGTTGGGGTGGTTTTGGTTTGGCTTTTTGGGGTGGTTTGGTTTGTGGTTTTTTCTTCTTGAATCACAGTACAGAAGACAGTTGCTCAGTCTCATAATCAGAAGTCTTTTTGTGAGTAGCCGGTATCCTAATTCAATTTGTCCATATGAGCATATTGTCTTCCATTTTAAGAAGAAATCAAATGTTGATAGTGCATCATGAAAGTTTTAAAGCTTTTTCTCTGAAACTAAATATAATAAAAACACTAAAAAAAAAGAGGTATGTAAACTCTAGGTGTATCTTTTTTTTAAATATCATAATTTTTTTCCAAGTCACCATGATGACAATTGAGTAGGTACAAGAAATTGTAAACTGGGGTAAACTAAACCTGATTTCCAGATCTGAAAAATAGAAATCAACACTAAAATAGATTCTTATTCTTTATGCGTAGGACAGAATTAGCTAGAATGTGTGATACATGTGAAGACTGCTTCAAATGCTGTGTTAGTATTAAAGGATGTATCATTTCCAGGGTTTTTAAATAATCAATTGCATGAAACTTTGAATTCCTAGATGAATTGATTTATTCTGTCTATATTATTAATGGTGAATTGCAGTTGCAGTGTTTGTTTATATTAATGATGCATCTTCAGTCAATAAACAGCTTCCAGCAAATATTTGAAAAGGGCAATTAAGTCTGTTGGTATTTTCCATGGATTAATTTGTATTGTATGACATCTGATTTTCTGCTCAGAAATTTCATATCCAAATAGCAATTTTTATAGGGTGAACTTTGTGTGGAATATCTTTTATTAAGAAACATGATAATTACTGGTTTCCTTATGATATTAAATATTTTTCTTTATCATCACTATTATTTGTTAACTTGCTAATTTGGAAATCTTCAGTCCTCCCTCACATTCAAAGGCAGCCCTAGATGCAGTACAATAGTGCTGGAGAGCAATGACTGTAGAGAAACCATCTCACAGAGCTGTCTGAAAATCAATTATATTCATTAAAAATAAAATCTAATAGATATATACTGCTACTCACAGATATTTTCTCTTCCTGGATTAGTCTATGTTCCATTTGGGTGTTTTTTCCTTCTTTGCTGTGTGCTGTAAAAATGTTAAAGTGTTCAGGCTATTTTAATAATCTTTTTAAATACTCCTAATACTGTTGGTTAGCTGAGCTGCAGTGGAGTATTATTAGTCAAATGAGCCATTTCCCATGTTCTAGCAGTAAGTGTAATATTTAGATATAAATTTCACTTTTCATTTTGTGTAGGTGTTACACTGTTATTTCAGTATATGAGTAGCCTGGAAACTCTGTAAGTCTCACTTCTATAGGAAGAAATTATTATTCTCATCTTCAGGGCAGACCTCTCCCAGCAGTATGCTTTCGGCGGAGTGCACTCTTCTGTTGTTGGCTGTTTCTTCCTCTCATGGCATGTATTTGTGTCTTTCAGTCTATGACTTCCACTTAGGTCAAGGGCAAGCTTTGACAAGGTTGTGACTTTCTGTAACTGGAGCTAAAGGCTGTCTGTCAGGCCTAAAGGAACTCATTTTATTGTTAATATGGTATGTCAAAACATTTGTACAGTCAGTGTTCACAGATTCTTGGATATAGCACTTGCTTTTAGAGTTTTGCCAAAGTAGGCATAGATGATCACTGATTATAATTGCAATTACCACCAGCCCGGCTGCCTACAGAGCCATATGAACACCCACTGTCTGCAGGACATACACAGTTGTTCAGCTCTTGCACTGCCCAATTTGAAAAGGTCATTTTGTCAGACTCAACGCATCACTGTTAGTGTGACTGTTTAGAAGCCAAGGAAATTTCCTCTTGTCATAGGGTAATATGTTAAATAGAAAATGTTAGTAATGTCAACCTTAAAATAAAAGGTTTTCCGTGGCGGGTTTTTTTTTGTGTTGCGGGTTGGTTTTTTTCCTATTATGTAGCAAAAGATATGGCCCTTAAAAGTCAGACACTCCTTGGTAACATTTCGATAAGCAAACTTTTTGGTTACTGCAAGACCAGTTTATTTTAGTAGCACCAAAAATATGGCTAACTATCCATCTCAGACCTTTTCCTGCATCTGTCATATTGCCAGCAAGTGCTGCCCATTTCTGAATTAGTGAGAAAATGATGGATCTGCCAGAGCAGTTTAAAGATTTAGGAAGTGTAGTGAGGCAGGAGAGATGTTCCAACAGCATTGGGGCTGAAGCAGAGAAATGCTTGTTCTCAGATTTATCTTTTGCAATGTATAGTTGGGCCTGAAGGTCTGTGTGTATTGGCTTGCTTTATCTATCATCTATATGTAAATTTATTTTGTGTCCATAGATAATTCCTTAGTATTTAATTTGCCTACAAGCATAAAGACTTTAGGAACATGTTATTTTTCTCTTAGATAATGTTGGAAACATGGGTTCAGGGCTTTTAATCTCTGATTAATCAGGAATGTAAGAAATTTTTTGCAGGAATGCCATGTGAATTTAGTTAATTGCATGTGGAGGATAAATCTGTAAACACAACTCTCAAAGGCCCTAAATTCAAAGGTACCCATGCTGTGCCTGGATAATTCAGACCAGTATCCTGTGGGAATATGTGTGTTGCCTTTTAAACTAAAATCCCATGTACACCTGAAGCTAATACTACTAGTGGCTGTGCAGGTAAGAAATATTTGTATTGCTTTTGTGTTACATCAGTATGCTTTGTCTTGAAGAAATGAAATAGCTATAATTTTTCTATTCATGAGCAAAACTAGTAAATTCCATGACTTTTTTAAATAGCTCATTGTGATTTTAGATGCCATAAAAAAATTCTAGAAGGCTTTTTTTTCCTCATGTTCTCCATATAATTCTAGTACAGACATTGTGACCTCTGGTTCACCTCTTTATTGAAAATGAGGCTAACAAAATATATCTAGATATTTAGATAGACAGATATTACAAATATATATTATTACATATTCAGTATATTTAAATGTAGAGGTAATTTTTAAAAATACTATGAATATGACTGTATCTGTAGAAATACTATTATGCCTCCATATTTCTGAACTTTAGATTACTGGGGGAGATGTTTTGCATTTTGAAATTCAGAACACTTGCTCATATCATTTAATACTTTTTGCTACTGAATTATATGAAGGAAAAAATAAAACTTAAATGCATCTGGAGCAAGTATTCAGAATTAAGAAACAATCCCAAGATAATGCTGTAATGCTTTATCATATTGTAGGTTGCTGACAATTTAAATCAGTTTGAACCACTCCAGCCAAAGATAGGAAAGAATTTTATACCTGTCAAGCTATTCAGTAATGAACTGGAGGACTGGCCAACTCAATTCAGTCCCCAACATTTCATTGGTAGCCTTAATACATTAAATCTTGAACTACATTTTTAACAGCTGGAGAGGTACTTTTCTGAACTGGAATATGGTACCTTTGTTGTACTGTGGTTCATATTGACCTTGTCTCCTCTGGACAGAATGGTAAGATGAGTCATGGAAGGCTGGTGGTGGGCTTCTGGGCAACTGATACTGTATAGAGATATTAGTTTCAGTAAAAAAACTTATTTTCCTTTTGAAAATGGTCATTTTGTCTTTCACTTTATGGCCAATGCTGATTACATTTGTAGTTAGTAAACCTGTTACTTAGCAAATCAGAAATTAGTTCAATTACTCTTCAACTTGAAAACTGAATAAACTCATGAAAGTGTTGTATCTGAGTCTTCAGTTGGTAGAAAGACAACTCAATGCAGGGTCTAAATTTCAGAATTTCTGAAACTTTATTATAAAGTAGATGTTTATTTTCTTCTCAGGATGGGTGTTTAATGGTTTGGGATCTTTTCAGCCAGTTTTTATTGGCAACTGTTTGGAGTTCAATCTGCCAGATAAACAAGCAGAAGAGTTTAAAGGAAACTTGCCTTTTGGTGTCTTAGGAGACTTCAAGACAATTTCCCTCTTTAACACTCAGACTAAAGGAGCTGAAAATATGCAGAGAATGGGTGTCCTGGAACCTCAGAGAAGGGGAAAAGCTGCAACTCTTTCTTTCGTTAAAGAAACTCTTCTTTGTGGGCTGGAGGGAAAGAAGCTCAAGTGGAAAGAGTACACTTGTCAAGAGACAAGCAGATGCAGGCTTCTGCAATTTTCTTCTTTATGTCTACTGATACAAGGCTTTGATTTGGAAGAGTACATCTGAAGCTGCCTTTACCTATTAGAAATCAGAAGAAGGAGCAGCACAGATTTATATTCTTTGGGTAGATTGAATGAGGGAGATCCAAAGGCCCTTAAGCTTCAGTTAAAATTCCTAGAAGACAGAGTCTGGATTTCATGTCTCTGAAAGCAGTTAGGGTAGCTTGTGAATAATTTTGCATCAGATGATTTTTGAGAAAGCAGTCTTCAGGCTGAAAGACTTTAAATCTTGATTAGATTCGGGCCTCGTGGGTTGGACTTGAAATAAATTTATGTATTCAGTGCTAGAAATTAAAAGAAATTGCTGTCTCTTGAAAATGAAAGTCAGCATTTGTTGAAGAACCCCTTTAATTATATTTCTAGTCTACATTTAAAAAAAAAAAAAATCATTCAGCATAATCTTCACTGTTGTCTCCAAAGTAAAACTTCGTTTAGTTAATTGTCTGCCGAAAGTCTGCAGGCTGCTTGCGTAGTTGGAGCATGACTCTTCCAGTGATAAGGTGGGGAGCAGGGTGTATCCTCTGTGCAGAGCTATCAGGAAATGCATATTGCTGCTGACAAGAGATGCTGCACTTTCCATTATAATAGTTGTTTTCCTTCTGTCTGTATTCCAGATGAGCATTGAATATTTGTATGTGTTTTCATGCACAGCTCTGTCAGCACATTTTGTCACTGTGCAAGCCCCTCTTATTTCTTTGCAATAGCTGCTAAACATCAAGCAGCACAATGGGGTGGGTTTTTTTGATTAAGGTTAAATTTGTCTGAAGCCACCAAATCAGTTTTCAGATTTGGCCAGAAATTGATTTTTAAACTAGTTCATGGTGATAGACTGGCAGAATAAGTTGTATGGAAGAGTCATAGGTGATATTAAAGCAATAACTTGGTAATACTATTCTTGTTACTGGACTGCATATCAAGTTGCAATAGAAACTATGATTAAAAATTGCTTAAGAAATCTTTCATTAAACAGAATTAAAAGGCTGAGAAGTTCTGGTCAAATTTAGTTGCATGATTTTAAATACTTTAGAATAACTTCACAATAACTTATTTAAGAAAAGATAGGTCCTTTGTGAAAAATGTTATTAGTGGAGTCCTTGAAGCAAGTGCTGGAAAATGGCTTTTCCATTACTTCAGAGGCAGCATTAAAGTACCATGAAATTCAGAGCTTCTGGTTTTATCACAGACATTTTTATACCGGTATTTAAGCATTTCCCTCGTAGACCTTATTTCTAACAGCCAACATTTTAAGAGAACTGATATACCTGGAGATGAATCACCAAGCGATCATTAAACAGTAAGTTATAAATCCATCAGATTTTCTACGTGCTGTAGATACTCTGATATCATTAACGTTGATACTACAATCGTATTTGGGTTTAGTTAAAAATCTAGCATATATAGAACTTGCTTTTGTAAAAGGAAGTTGTAAATTTAGCTGACCTGAAGTCAGCTCTTGGATAATAAATAATAATATAATATTTATAAATAATATTTATTAATTTTTGCAGTTAGGTGTGCCTTTACAAGTTCATTGAAAATAGTTGTTTTTCTCTTATAAATGAATAAACTTCCAGAGATCATTCCAGTTATTGTACTTGGTCACCACAGGAAATTTTCTTTCCTGTTGCAGTGTCACCTGCAGTCTGTAGAGGAAAAGATTTGCATTTTATTCTTCCCTGGAGACAGGTTATAAGAAAGAAGAATTAGTAGGTAAGACGGAGCAAGTCTGAAATAAAGCACTTGTGCCGACTGTCCACCCTACCATCAGTCTCCCCTTGCCAGCAAATTCATTGAAGCAATATTTTTTCAGACCTGCAGATTATTTAAGGTAGCTGTGGCTGATGATTCCAAGAACACAGCTGCTAACACCTGGGTTATAAATAGGGGTAACTGCAGAGGAAGAGCAGATACATACCTGCCTCCAAGCCAAAACATTTTACTGAAGGTGTACTTCCAGAAAAAGCAGACAAGGACAATGGAAACAGTTTCAAAGAAATATGCTTAAATGGTACTGTACCAGGGCAGGGCAAGAGGGGTTGCAAAATGAGAGCAAGCACTTTGCTCTGTATCCAGAGCTATGGGTTACAGAGATCCAGAATGAGAGAGCTGGGCAACTCAAAAGGTTAGAAGGGCATTGTCACACATCTTGCAATGGCAACTTTTCTCTCTTAAATAAGGATAAAGGAACATGGTATTACAAGCCTCTTACTTTTGTGAGATATTTGAGTGCCTGCCTGGTACATGAGGCAGATGTATTGTTCTTCAATTACTGGTCAGAGGACTGCTCTTTGAATATTACTGGTCAGTGTTAACCTTATGGAAAAATATCGTATATCATAGCCATAGTGTTTTGTCTTCTCTCACTGTGATAAAGGACAAGGCACAGTGAAGGCTGGTCAGTGCTTTGGTGGTAAATCTGTCAGGAGCTTGAGACAATTCATAGGACTGGTTGGTGAAGGCAAAGGGGGATAAGCAATTGTGTTAAGAGACCATTACATGAAGTTTATTCTCTTGGAAAAGTTGTAAATCTGAGGTTTGAACATGGAAAATTTTGACATTCTATTTCACCTTTTATAAGTTTCTTTCAGAAGTGACAGCTTGTGATGTCCAAACCAAATTTGACTTTATGTAATTGTCCTCTGACTATGTTGCAATTCTTGTAAAACAGTGTAATCACATGCTCTCCCAAAATATGGTCTGGTGTTATTGCATTTTATAAAATAATTGTTCCTTCTTCCCTAAAGCACGTGTATTGAAGGGGAAATAGGCAAATTGTTTCTGACAGAATAATTTTAGGCAAACTAGCAAGGAAATAAGGTTCTGTAATGCTTTCCATTATTAAAGCCTGCTTGCTGTAGCTTATAGTTTTACCAAACTTAAATTTCTGGTTTGGAGTTTTCTATGCTCGATCTTTGTTTTAGGACATTTTTTTCACCATGTTAAAAATGAAACTCGAGACTGCAGGTATAAACTCTTTTTGCACTGAACGAGTTTTACAAGTGTTATATACACCTGTAAGACTAGATCATTACAAATAAATTTGGTTTGAATTGGTGACACTCTGTTAAAGTTTTAGGAACTGTTGCACACTTTTAACAAGGTGAAGCATTTCAATAAAATTAACATGGCAGTCTTGTGTTTGGCTAATGAAAGAAGTAACTAAGAAGTCACAAGTTACCAAATATTAAACCATGTATAATGTTCTTTCCAGAAATTTAAACTTAGTTCTTACTGTGATGAAGTCATAAGCTTGAAAAGAATTCATCTGTTCAGTCACCAGCAAACTAGGGGAACCACCCAGATAAAGAGCAATGGCCTCTATTTCATGACATTCTTTCATTTGATCACATACTTGTAGTTAGAAGATAAAGTTATCTAGATTTAATAATAAATTTTTATTTGCTGTGAGATCATATGAAATGTCACTTGGAAATATACTTCCAGTTGACCAAAATAGTTTTTCATGCATCAAAGGCTAACAGGCAGTAACCCAAAACTACTGACTGATCGATGACAGTATACTTATTGTAGGAAGGAGGATCTATTGAGGACATCACTGGTCATTGATAGCCTTGCTTCTGCTGAGTGAAGAGTTTCAGCAGTAACTTCTTGGGAAAAATGCCACATGTTTACAAAACATGTCGATTACATGAAAGTGGAAGAGACAATAAGAAATGGAATACAAATCAAATATTAATACAGACAGGCAATAATGACTTAAAATTTGTTATACAGCAGAGGTTAAACAAAATAAAACCAGATGTAGTTTTCACTTAAAAAGAAATCTTGTCATGGTGGGGATATCTCTTTTTGTGCTAAGTATATAGTTTAGCACTATGAGACACTGGTGCAACGGTGTCAGAGCTGGACAGTTTGGTATTAGAAAGATGTGCGCTGAAAGAAGAAATCACGAGTTGAACCTAAGTAGTAAATCATTGGTTACAGATTGATCTCTGGCTTGCAGAATTAAGAGGTCCAGAGTGCTTCAAGTCCACATCATTCACATTAATCACCTCTAAACTGACATGTTCCCACCATGTACACATTGGTCTCCCCGGTCTACATGAGGCACCCCTGTCACTCCCAGACATACTTACATGAGCATTGGCTGTGGGACAGAAGGCAAGAAGTTCAGTTTCCTACTTTACAGAGAAAGCTAAGTCGCAGCCCTCCAGAGTGGTGGTTTATGGCATAATGTCAAGGACATGACAGACAGCAGTAGTTAACTTTGCCAACAGGAGAGCTGGTCCTGACAGAAGGTGACATTAAGTGGTGCTACCTGGTTCATACTGCCCCTTGAAAGGAGAAGCTGAAGCAAGTCCCTACAAACTCACCTCAGTTGTGTCTGAGTGAGCATTTTTTCTTTCTTCAAAGACAGACACACAGGTAGTCAGCAGGACAAGACCCACAGTCAAACTAGAAATTTGTGTTCTTTGGTGCATACATGAATCCTCACAATTATTTGTGTTGGCTAGAATGACTTCATTTGAGTCTGATTGTTCTCTGTAATGATATATATATAATGGCCTACAAAGAAAGATTAATAAATATGCTAAATTAAGATAGAAAATAATGATAGGTTGTGCTGGACTAGTTCCAAAAAGCTTATAACCTGTTGTGTCATTGGTCTTTTTTTCTTTTCTTTTGTTTTCTTTTACATATCCTATGTCTCCCACACCACTGAGACTAATAGTGTGTGCTGTATACCTTTAAAAAGCCAAGAATGACTGCATTGGTAGAAAATTCTTTCACTCTGATTAGTATTGCTCTTCCCAAGCTAATGCAGTTGATGACTGTTAACCTGAGAATTATTAGGTATGGAATCAATGATGTGTGCCATCTGTAACAATGAAATTGTAACTTTAAATGGCAGAAAGTATTAATGTCTAACACTGGGTATTAATAAAAAGGTTTGCATTAGAAGAACTATAATTGACAGAATAAAGGTACTAATGAGATTTCACATCTAGTTCTATTAATTTCAAACATTGAGGGTTTGTTTTAGAATCTAACATAAAGATCTAAATCTAGATAGATATTCCCAAGGGGAAGTATCAGAGCATGTTGTCAAATTTTAGCAAAGTAAAACTTATGAATGTTTTTACAAAACGAAGAAAACTTTTTTGGGTTGGTGTTTGGGTTTGGGTGGTTTTTTTTAAATTTTTGTTAACCACTGTATTTTCCATTTTTATTTTAAGATCAGAGATGTTGCTGAAATTAGAAGCTATTATGGGATAAACAATAAACTCTTTGGATTTTCTATGGGTTTAAGATTGAATAAGGGTAGATGAAATGTTTGTTAAGAAATTTAGTCAAAATTGCTACTTGAAAAATATTTCAAGTATATGAATATACCTGACATTTTCATTTAGGTTTTTTTTTTTAATATGAATGGGTACTTACAAAACTAAAATACAGAATATACTGTTCATTAAGGTCTAGCATGTTGGTAATGGAAAATAATCCACAATTTTCTGACAATATATATGATGTTATTTCTGTATATTGAGGCAGATTTTCCAAGGTGAGAGCTACTATTATGCAGCATTTTGTGTGATGTTTTCCTTTAAGATGCTACTTGGTCTACATGCAGTTCCCAGTGAGTCCCTTGCTGCCATGTGAAAAATATATTATAAATGTTGCCTGTGAATATGTTCATGTCAGTCACTTTGTATGAAAACAGAAATTCCATCTGAGCAATGACCTGCAGAGAAGAGGGCAAAAGAATAAGCAGTAGGATCTATGCCAATAGTATGTCTTCTATCTTGAGGAGAATGACTTTCTAAGATTAATTCATTTTAAGCAAGAGGAATCACCTTGTTTTACGACCAAGTAGTAATCCCAAGGTCTGTACATTAAGTTTTGTCATTATGAAAGAGGATTCTGAAGTCATATAAAAAACCATGACCTGTTACAACAATCCAATGCACAAAGTCTATTTGCAAAGATTGTGTTATAAATCATGATTCATTGTGTGATAGTGATCAGCATGTAGTAGAAAAATTCATCTTTTTCAGTGGCGTATTCTTTTTATGGCCTCCTTCTTATACAGTTAAATTGCTTTACTGCTTTGTTCTTTATCTGAGTTTAAATAGTTTTTACATCTTTGCTTGCAAATTTTCACAGTATCTATTTTACAGCACTGAAACCTTTACATGAAAAATGAAAGCTTTTTTCTTTCTTTTGTTCTTTATAGAATCTTACATTTGCATTCATGCATTAATATTTCAAACGCAAGACTAGGCATGTAATAGTGAAGTATCGCCTTGCTCATTTTTGACCCAGATTGTGGCTGATGCCTACTGCCAGAGGAAGAATCTTATAAAGCATCCCAGAGTCTTCCGCACCACTGGCCTGAGCTATAGGTTATATCCCAGTGGGGAGCAAACCAGTGCTGCTAAGCATGGATGAGAAAAGAGATCGATGGCTGTCATGGTTTAGCCCCAGACAGCAGTTAAGCACCATGCAGCCGCTCACTTGCTCCTCCCCCATCCCAGTGGGATGGGGAGAAGGATTAGAAAAAAAAGTAAAACTCGCCTGTTGAGATAAGAACAATTTAATAACTGAAATAGAATAAGACCTAATAATAATATTGAAAAAGAATATAACAGAGAAATAAAACCCAAGAAAAGACAAATAATGCACAATGCAATTGCTCACCACCGACGGACCGATGCCTGGGCAGTGTAGGCCCCTCCTAGCCTACTTCCCCAATTTATATACTGAGCATGACGTTCTGTGGTATGGAATATCCCTTTGGCTAGTTTGGGTCAGCTGTCCTGGCCACGCTCCCTCCCAGCTTCTTGTGCACCTGCTCACTGGCGGAGTATGGGAAACAGAAAAATCCTTAACTTGGATAAGCACTACATAGCAATGACTAAAACATCAGTGTGTTATCAACATAATTCTCACACTGAATCCAAAACATGCCACCTTACCAGCTATTGGGAAGAAAACTAGCTCTATCCCAGCTGAAACCAGGGCAGTACCCTTCCTCACTGCTCCTTTTCTGCTAGTCAGTAGTCCTGAGCTAATGCAGAGGTGGGACCACCATAAAGCTGTCACTAATTATGTTCCTTGCCTTTGAGTTATTGCCTGATACAACTGCAACTACATGTTTCTCCCTTGGGTTTTGTATCAAAGGTAGAATTTGGTCCTTTATAAGCAAAGGATATAGGTGTTTGTACTCTTTGTGAAAAATTCACTTTCACTGACTCTCAAATAATTTAAAAGTACAGTTCTGGTCTAAAACGTGATGACATTACAGATTTGTAACTTTCCTTTACATGACATGAGCTCAATTTACACTCCAAGCTTTTTCATTCTTCTGTGCTTGAAGTACTTGAAAATATTTTTCTCTGCCAGCAAGTGCAGATAGCTTACAGACCCTCTGTATTTAAATACCCCATGTATTTAAGAGGGTTTCCAGTTACCAAATTTCAACAGTGTAAGGAACAACAGATGGAGAGCATAATAACTTTCCTATCTCAGTGGAAAGCCAAAAACCATCAAACTGTCTGACACATGGGCCCAAGAGTACATAGAATGATACTTTTTTTTTTTTCTTTTTCTTTTTCTTTTTTTTTTTTTCCTGGAGAAATTGGTGTCTAAGATCTCATTTGATCCACAAAATGTGAAAGGTAGTGTTGGATATATACAGTTTTTAGTATAAAAATGCAGTTGCACTAGCTTTCTTATTTATATTCAGATGATAACTCAAGGATCTATAACCATAATAATTTAAAAATAAGTAGTTAAAATACTTCACTCTAAGAATCTCTGATATGGAGTACTATATTATTGAACTGAATAAGACCATTAAAAATCTTTCACTTGTTTTGTGTGCAGAATCTTGAACCTCCTCTACTGCAGACTGTCAAACAAGATGTCATTTCTTCTACATACTATGATTAATAATGTGCAGACCTTTGAAATTTTGAGTTAAGCTTTCCTAAACATATCAGTGGATGATTTTTCTTTCTTTTTATTCCAATGACATGACCCTTGAATCAGATCAGGCAAGGCTTGCCTTAGAATTAGTCTCTGTTGCTTTGAGAGCAAGCCAACAAGGGATGTGTAAATTATGCAGAGAGCAAATCCCAACTGTGTGCCGTTTACTTGCACAACAAGCTCAACTTTAATTAAGCCAGGGCCTAAGATCTTTTGCCAAGTTGCTTTCAATACTGATTTTACAGTTCATAGAGCAACATCCTCACCTATATGAAAGCGTTTTTAACTCTTCAAAAACCTGCCTGTGGTAGAATGTATGTTATAAGGGGCCCTCATAAATCAGTGGCTGACAGAAACACTTTGCAATAAATATAATCATTTTAGCCAATTGCAGACTTGAATTTAAAAATGCAGATTTTTAGACTTCAGTGCAACAGGCATAATGATTTACATGATATACCACTGTAGCATTGGTATTAAATATATGAGATATGAGATTATCGCCTGCTAACATCAAACTGAAAGAACTAGAAAGAGGTGACCTAAAGGGCACACCCAGGATTTGGAAGTGAGACAAGTTTTCACAACTCAAGAACACTGAACCTCCCATGTGAACTGTGAAGGTATTTTCCAGTGAGTGGAATCCATTCTAGGGATGCTTGTTACCGTGTGACTTCTTTCCTCCATGAGGAAATAAAATATTAATCCATTTTGCTTATATTCTACAGAGCTATATATTTCAGTTCTATTACAGATGCCAGATAGCAACTGTGACTGTTTCACTTCAGAGGGAATGTGGTTCCTGTAATTTATGTTCTAGTGTGTTAAACATTATTTCTAAAAATTATAGGGTTTGATTTTCAATAATAAAAGTCAGTGTTGCACCTAAAAAGAAAGTCAATGTAAAATCTCATTTTAACAAACAAGAGATTGAAAAAAATTTATAACCTTAGAAAAATCAGTGATAATTAATTGCGTAGGGTTAAACTTGTCATGTGCTCTTAGTGGTTTGGACTTAATTTGAAGTATTGAAAGAGACCAATTCACCAGCTTAAAATAAATTACCAAGAAAATCAGAGGCAGGAGTTTTAAAGAGGAAATACAAATAAAGATTGGAAGGATTTTCCTTTAAAAACCATGCTTTTTAAAAGCACTGTGCTAGCTCTGATAAAGGACTTAGTGCCTTAAAGCATCTGCAGAAGCAAAATTTAGAATAAAGAAGGTTATACAAAAACTTACTTACTTGGGGAGTGGGGTGTAGGGAATGCATTTTGGTTTGTGTTTTTTTGGTGTTTTGGGGGGTGTTATGTTTTTTGAAAATAAGACCCCTCTATAATGTGTAAGAACTCTTTCTGACAGTCTCTTCTGAGCTTCAACAGGTTCTCTTTGCTTACTCAGTTCACTTCTAGTTTCTGTTAGACCTCTGATGAGCATGGGAATTTGGACTTAAAGATCGAAGTGAACATTTGGGTGTTGATAGTCTATGTCAAACATTCTAGTGTACGTCAAATACAGTGAAATATGTGTCTCTCATTGGATTTCAGATCCTTTTATTTGTTAGCAATTTCAAAAATAGTTTAAGCTCCATTATGCCTCAGACCTTTGGAATGAAGCTGTCTGGGACTTGATAGTGAAGGTTAAAATTGCAAATTGCTGTGAGTTCTGGTCATTTAGCTTAAAGCCATTATCAGGTACTACTGTTTCTAGTGCACTGATCATACAGATCTCATGCATGCTGTGATATATATTTTATGTGAGATTTCCCTTTAGTGCAATCTCTGGAAATGTAAGTAATAATTTAATAGTACAACATAACCTCTGTGTGTAAATATTAGGGCCTGTTTCTGATTATATTGTCAACATTATCTTATGTCCCAGCATTGTTTCTTCTCTGAGATTTTTAATTCCCGTAAGCCACTCTGTTGGTATTTTAAAAACTCTGTATAGCACTGAACAGTAATAAATATTCTACCAGTTTCTTTTTTCAACTTGTGGTCATCCAGTAATTCTGCAGATGTTAGTTCCCCACTAGGTACCCTCAGTTTTACTGAACTTTTCTCAATATAGGTATTTTTTCTTAATAAGCTTGCTATTAGTAATCACGTAAATGTTAGGCCTGGAAATATTGTAAAGATATTTCATTGTCAAATATACAGACACAGTCTCTACAGAGACTTTATGCATTTTTGTTTTTTTCTGAAGGATTGCACACATCACCATATCTTTTCCCAAGTCTAGATTTTCCAGGCTTTTCAGTAACGTTGATTTATTTTTGTTTCCAGTCATTATCTGATTCTGTCATGAAATCTTCAGTAGTCTCATCATTGTGTCTTACTCATTAGCTTGAGTCCAAAAAAATTATCATATTTGCCTTTTTCAGCCTAGCATAATTCTTGCACCACACCACACCCCCCCCACCCCCCACCCCCCCCAATTTCATCCAGTATTCTTCAATTTACTCACTATAAATTATGGCCCAACTCATCCTGACTTAGTGCATAGCTCTTAGTCCTGTGATATTTTAGAAAATTACTGAGTTCTCATTCTTTCTGAACCCAGTTGCTCATTTCTGGATCTTGGAGCTTTGCACAAGTACTTTTTTCAGTGGCGTCTACAGATGAGTCTTTGCTCTTTTCAACTTCTGAGCACTCTGGTTTTCTTACTGTTTCACTCCCAGCAGTCCTCCTATTTGGTCTTTTTTTGGGGGAGCACCTTATCTTCTTCTGATATCCCTTCTTTCTGAGGTACTCAGTCCTTGTAAGATGGTGTTTAAGTAAGGACTTCTAGTAGTTTATGGAAGTTTTGGTAGAGGTCAAACCTAGTATCTAGAGACATGACACATGTTGGAGAGCCTACAGCTGCCTGACTGTTGGTAATGGATAATTCCCATAGCCTTGTACGTCCAGATCATCAGAAGGACAAGCTAGTTAAAAGGAACAAACGAAAGTTAGGTTAAGAGTAGCAAATATAAATTTAAAAAAATATTCATTATGGAAAATGTACTAAGCTTTTAAAAAGAAGCTCTCTAGCCTGTGTCAAAGAAGACTTGTCAGCATTGCTAGCATTTAAAACCATGCCTTGCACTTCTCTAAAACACTGAAGTGCATGTTCAGTGGTATGTAGTCTACAATAACATCAGCCTTGCAAGAGAATAAAATGTAGGCAGGGAATGTATGTAATATTAACCTAGCAGTTTATCATTTAACCCCAGCTTGCAGCTAAGCACCACCCAGCCACTTGCTTGTTTTCCCCCAGTGGGATAGGGGAGACAATCAAAAGGGTGAAAATGAGAAAACTTGTGGGTTGAGATAAAAACATTTCAATATGTAAAGCAAAAGCTGTGCATGCAAGCAAAGCAAAAGAATTAATTCATTCACCACTTCCCATCAGCAGGCAGGTGTTCAGCCATCTCCAGGAAAGCCGGGCTCCATCAGGTGTAACGGTTATTTGGGAAACAAATGCTTTAACTCTGAACATCCCCCCTCTTCTTTCTCCTTCCCGCAGCTATTATGGCTGAACACAACATCACATGGTGTGGAATATCCCTTTGGTCAGTTGGAGTCACCTGTCCTAGCTGTGTCCCCTTCCAATTTCTTGTACACCCTCAGCCTGCTCGCTGGAGGGGTGAGGTGAGAAACAGAAAATGATTTGACTTTGTGTAAGCACTGCTCAGCAGTAACTAAAACATCTCTGTATTATCAACACTGTTTCCAGCACAAATCCAGAACATATCCCATACCAGCTACTATGAAGAAAATAAATTCTATCCCAGGCAAAAGAGCACACTGTTACTTAAGATTTCTACAGGAAAATTCACTAGTTACAGAGAGCAAACAGCTCTGTTCTTCAAGGCTCTGCTTCTAGACACTGAATTTCAAAGTGCAACTTTGGAGGTGCTTGCTGAGCAGAAGTCAGCCGTGGCCTTGTTAATCACAGTCCACTTCAAAGATGAAACGAGTAATACTGAAAAGCTCAAAAAAATAGAGGATGATGAAATGGTTAGGGGGCTGGCGAGTATAATATAGAAAGAGAGGATGAGAGATGTGGGTTTTACAGCCTGACAAAGAGAAAGATAATCAGGGATATAACTGCAATTTTCACTTAACATGTAGGGGAGAAGGTTTTAGAAAAACTGTATTCCTCTTAAAGGTACACAAAGAAAGAACAAGTGTCAGGAGACTTGGTTGGACATATGGGGGGAAAAAAATCTCTTCCGTATGAGGGTTCAGCAGAAGCTCAGAGAGGTTTTCATCTCTCCACCCTTGAAGTCTTTCAAAACTTGGCTGGACAAGGCCCTTTGCAACTTGATCTAGCTTTGAAATTGCATCTAAACTTGAAAGTCATCCCTGCTGTGGACAGACAGTTGGACCAGGTCACCTTCAGAAGTTGCTCCCAGAAGTTGCTCCCAGCCTAAATTATTTGGTGATTTTATGATTCAGTATTAAATCTTCTACATGGTATTTGGTTTGCCATCACATGGTTAAAAGTTCAAAATTAATATGGTATATACAGAATAGGTTTAAAATTGCTAACCAGTGTGTGTAAACAGAGGATAATTCCCAAGGGAGTGTTTTCTAGTTGCATCTTGTATGAATTTATCATTGTTTCATTGTTAATATTTTTACCTTTCACCCCACTTTGTCCCCCGAAATAGAAAATATTCGATGACTGGTAAGGAAAAATAGAAAAGCTTTTCTTAGTTTATTTTTTTTAAGTAAACAAATGCATACAAATTGAAATAAACTGTCAAAAATAAGTTGTTAGCAAGAGGAAAACTGGCCATGGGTCTTTGAAAGAAATAAACAGCAGTTCCCATAGTGTGAAGTAAAACTCACACCCTGTTTCTCATTAAGTACTTTGTATAAACTGAGCATACAATATAGAGAATAGGAATGAAAAAAATGTACAAAATCTTCTCCATTTATTTGAATTACTGAAAGACAACTCTAGTTTAAAGTAGACTTACTTGTATTCTGCACATCAACCACAACAACCCCCAGCAGCGCTACAGGCTTGGGGAGGAGTGGCTGGAGAGCTGCCAGTCAGAGAGGGACCTGGGGGTGCTGACTGACAGCCGGCTGAACAGGAGCCAGCAGTGTGCCCAGGTGGCCAAGAAGGCCAATGGCATCCTGGCTTGTGTCAGCAATAGTGTGGCCAGCAGGGACAGGGAAGGGATCTGACCCTGTCCTCGGCACTGGTGAGGCCGCACCTCAATTCCTGTGTTCAGTTTTGGGCCCCTCACTACAAAAAGGACATTGAATGACTCGAGCGTGTCCAGAGAAGGGCAACAGAGCTGGTGCAGGGTCTGGAGCACAGGTCGTACGGGGAGCGGCTGAGGGAACTGGGGGTGTTTAGTCTGGAGAAGAGGAGGCTGAGAGGAGACCTCATCACCCTCTACAGCTCCCTGAAAGGAGGGTGCAGAGAGTTGGGGATGAGTCTCTTCAACCAAGTAACAAGTGACAGGACAAGAGGGAATGGCCTCAAGTTGCGTCAGGGAAGGTTTAGACTGGATATTAGGAAGCATTTCTTTCCAGAAGGGGTTGTTAGGCGTTGGAATGGGCTGCCCAGGGAGGTGGTGGAGTCCCCGTCCCTGGAGGTGTTTAAGAGTCGGGTCGACAGCACTGAGGGATACGGTGTAGTTGGGAACTGTCAGTGTTAGGTTAACAGGTGGACTGGATGATCTTCAAGGTCTTTTCCAACCTAGATGACTCTGTGATTCTGATTATTATGCTTTCAGTAAACTTTTTTTAGTCTTATTTTGTTGTTCTTATCACTGTTTAAATTTTCCATGAGGTGTTGGCTCATTCTAGCATCTAAGTTTGTAACCTGTCTCACTTCCCACCTCCCATGTACCTCCTGAGCCCTGGACTAGGGAAGGCTGGGAGTGGAAGTGAGCTTTGAGGCTGGATCCTGTTCCTGTCCTACTGTAGATGAGAATAAACAGGTTGGTCTCACAGCAGTGTATTCACAGCCTCTAATTCAGTGCTGCTGTAATTTACTTTGTTATTATATGCAATAACTACATTGCCCTTAAAGGGAAGCTAAGTTTAGAGAAGTTGTTTTAATCTATTTGTAATTTCATTATCAAACAAACCACTAGGAGTAAAAAAAAAAAAAAAAAAAAAAAAAAAAAAAAAAAAAAAAAAAAAAAAAAAAAAAAAAAAGGACTAAGTCCTGGATCATTTGTGAGCAAAGGGAGAGAACAGCAGAGGTCAAGGAAAGAGTGCAATTGAAGCAGGCATGTCTCCAGTATTTTGCTGAGACAGAAGTGGAGGGAGGGAGTCTTCCAACTGCTGAAAGCATCCTCTTTTTCACTGCACTTCCTAAATATTTTTTTGGCTTAAAATTCAACCAGTAAGATTCTCATTTTATGCTACCAAACATTTATTTGAAAACTGTAATCAAGGTGTAATTTTTTTTTCATTTATTTAACTCATTATAAAAAAGTAAAAGAGAGGGAAAAGAGAGAGGGAGAGAACACTACCAATTGTAATGACTGGCAGAAAGGTCCTTAATATTTTGAAATAAGCATTTTTATATTAAATAAGCATTGCTATTGCAATATCTAAAAGGAGAGTGAATTGATTCAGGACAATTTGTTGAATTGCAAGTCCTGAGATAAGCCAGGGCAAGTATGGGATGGACAAAATGCTGGCATAGTTCTTGGTTGCTTTGCTGAGCTTGTATGACAGGGAACAGGTAGAGAGTTATCCAATACTCAGGTAATGTTAGCCATTTCTTGCCTCACACTCGTATGTGGAATGGATTTGAATATGCCCTAAAGAGACTATCAGATATCTTTAGTACATTGGATTAAACCCAATTTAGGTCTCATAGATACTACCAGCAAAAGAAGAAGGAGGGAGGGAAACAAAACCAGCAAAAAACCCCAAACAAACCAAAAAACCCACACCCCCAACTTAAGATTCTGCTTATATTGGCAAAAGAAACCTCCAGGAAACTAAGTTTTGCCCAAAAAAAAAAAAAAAAAAAAAAAGTGGCATTATGTAGCAGAAATTTCTATTTGTTTTGTATTTATTTAGTTTCATTTTTCATTCATGCATCACCCCTAACCTTTAGGGTAAAAGGTATTTCACATTAGCATAAATATTAAGCAGATGCCATTTCTGCTACATAAAGAACTTTCAGCTAATCATTTTTCCATGCATTTAAATAGGAATATTAGAATGAGGGTAATTACTTCAGTTTTCCATGAGTGATCCATCAAGACACTGACTTTTGCTGTATATTGTTGCACAGATTACTAAGCGTAGAATTAAATTAGAAACCAGTGTTGGAATATTTGAAGTGCGTTGACAAGTTTGATATTTTTTCATTCTTAACAAACTTAGGATTTTATTTTTAAAATGCATCCCTTCTTATGTGAAGAGGTTATTTTTTCAGGACAGATTAGATGATAAGGGAAAATTTTAGTTTTAAGATATGACCAGTTATATGAAGGAATAACCTAGCAGGAGTGAGAGTGTGTAAACAAATAAGTTAGAGAAGTTACTTTAAAATTAAAGATTACAAAATATTATTTTATTTCATATCACAGAGATCACTGTTGGCATTGGAAAGGACAGTACAGCATTGTTAAAGCAAATGTAATTGTAACAAACAAGAATGACTTCAACAAAAGTATCCCTGTGAGTTTGTTTTGGCTATTATTAAATAAAAAGAGGTTTTATTTGTTCTTCCAGTTTTTGGCCATTGCACCCAGATAAATTTTATTTTCCAATTCTTTACAAGAATATTCCCCATTCAAAACATCATGCTGAAAAATGTGTATTTTTATATACCAGGAAGGCTAAGCATCTGTCTCAAAAAATGTCTCACTAAGCTAGGCTTGTAAGGAACTTCCAAGAATTATGCATCATCATGTACTATCTGACTTGCTTAAGTGCAAATACATACCATTCATCCCCTATCCAGGTACAGAAGCAATGCTTTTTTTGAGTCCTCTGCTTGACTGTATGCTTAAAAGCTGATCATCAGCGAAGCAAGTGATGGGACTTGGAAATAAATTTGCTTTTGTGTAAAACAGATTGCATTACCAGAATGGAATATCAGAGGAACTGCTTATTGCATGATTGCAGATCTGATATTAACAGGATGCTTTGTCAGTGGTTGGAAAAATCCTAAGCAGGCATTGACTTCTCTTGCCAATATCAAGATTTATTGGCATGAGAGAATATTGACTTCAGCAAATCCATGACATTATTATATCTCAAAGATTAATAAATCTTGTTACCAGCCAAAACCGTAAGTCAATATAATTATGCTTGATGATGCATGTTTTCCCTAAAGATTTCAGCTTCAGAGTATACTTCCAAGAAAGATCAAAATATTGAGAAAAAACAGCGAAGGGACAAGTCAGTATAAATAGCCACATTCACATTATCATTTTTCTCATAGTCTCTGAGCCTTCATGAAAGGCACTTGCCGGTTTCTGTCCTATTTCATGTATTTTTTGAAATGGGTTGTTTTCTCTTGAAAAGTTGGACTTCTTTTCAGCAGTAAGATTTAATTTTTATTATTGAAAAATAACCATGTGACACATACATGTGTTCACGGGAGCTTGTGAATTCACAGGTAGTCTTGTTTCCAAATTGTACTGTAAAATATGCAGGCCTAATGGCTGCATAGGATTGTGGTCTGTTGAGGAGACCGTGTTTTATAACGCCCGAAGGAAAACAGTGCTCCAGTATGGAATTTAGATAAAAAAAAATCAAAAACATACTCCTTAATAACCTGATTTGTTTTGAGCCCATTTATTGTTTTGTGGAAAAAGTAATTTTTATTTTAAAAAGACCCTCTGCAAGTGTTTATACCTAAGGTTTCTTTTTATTGGTCTTTTGTTTTGGACTGTGTTCTTCAAAGCAGAAGGAAGGTGGAGGAGGCCCAGGAAGGCTGCTCGGCAGTCCCTCTGACTGTGGTGGGAGGAAGCCACCCTCACCATCCCTCCTGAGGACAATATGGGACCCAGCTAAGATCTGGCACACGGATGGTCCCTGTGCGGGGGGTGGGGTGGACAGCAGAACTGCTCAAGATTCACAGTTTCTGCAGTGAATAGTTCAATGTAAATACAGTATCACTTCAGGACAGTATTTGTGGTTATACTGTAATTTCTGGTTCCCTGTGAAGTGTATAGTATGTAACTAAAGGTGCAGAAGCAGGGAACAGTCATGAAAATCCCTTTGCACTGGATTAGTTTTGACTTCCTTCTGTATTTATAACTAATTTACAAATCTCAAGAAGCTTCTGTCTGAAAATATATAAACGCTTTTTTTCATTTCCCAAACTATTGCATGATTTCAGATAGTTCTTTTAAATGATCCTCTTGATGAGCTCTTCTTTCTTTTTCTCTCTCAACCATTTGCCTGTTGACACTATCAGCATTAATAGCTTTCCTTTCCGATTTACAAAGTAAGCAGCAATCATTTTATTGTGGAAGTTTTGGTTTAATCTGTTGACTTGGAAATACATATACCATCAAATGTATAATTTCCGGAGAAGAATAGGAAGGTTCACAAAATTTAGCCATACATTACATTACATATTTATATTTTTTCAAATAAGATATAAAAAAGGAAATTTTGTGAAGACCTACAGTCCACAGCAGTGGAGGTAATAGCTCTGTGCAGGAGTTGAATTTGATTTTGTGATAAAACAGTTACTGAAAATGCATTTTAACAAAATGGAGATACTGATGGGGTGGAGGAAGAAGATAAGTTTTAAGTTTGTCCTTTTTTCTCAACTGCTTTAATTTTAAATTTCCCACTAATTTGAGGTGAGGGCTTTAATAAAATATCAGAAGGTCACCTTCTTTTTCCTGAGAAGTCTAATCCATTTATCAAAGGAGGAGAACAGCATTAAGAATAGGTGTTTTGTCACATCTGATATAGTTGGGGTTGCAAAACGGTTTCTATATAATATGAGGGGATGTAAACTATTAATGGCTCCATAAAATCAGGCAGCAAAATCCCTTCCTATAATCTTCCTTTTGAGCCCACAAGCTAGTTGGAAGATTGCATTACTTCAGAGCAAATAAGAATTGTCAAGCACTTCTCAAAAGCACAGATTAGATCAGGGAGATTTATCATGTTACAGGATCATATCAGTTGGTATTTTAATTTTTTTTCTCACACTTGATGTTGTTTATATGTGATTCAGAAGTTGAGATAGTTGGTCTTGCATGATTTGAAGCACTTTATAGAGATTAGGGTTGCAGCATAAAAGAATAACTAGAAGCTAAAAGTAAAAAAAGCTGCATACAAATGCTTACAGAACTACAAGAGCTTTTTAAACCCTGTCTGTCCTGTGCTACTCAGGAGGCTTCAAGGTGGCATCCCTCCTAGAACTGAGGTCTTCTGCGAATAGAGACAGTACTAGCACTGCAGGGGAAAAACAGTTGCCACTTCATCTGTAGACTCAAACAGCATGTTTTTTATGTGAATTAGTATATGTTTTCTAATCCAAATTTTGTCGCATATACCCTTTTTAAAGCATTCCAAATATTGTACTTCATATTTTAAAGACAGTTTCACACATGTAGTTTCACCCTTAATGTGGTATATTCCTCACCGCACAGAGCATAGCACAGACAATTGTATCAAAAAGAAGTGGTACCAGAACCTATAGTAAATGAGGGTAAAGTCTATTTTGATTACTTTCTGTTTTGATAATCTTCCTGCCGTTCCCTTCTGACTTGATGCACACTCATCTTTTCTTTGCTGGTGATTCTCTATGGCCTCTACAGTCCTTTGGTAGAGATCACATCTACAAGTCTGCACACTGATCTGGGGGGGGGGGAATTTGTGGCAGTATTGCGCTATCATGTTGTGGTTGAGTGGACTGTCACATTTTGGAGAAATGTGAACACAGTTAGATTAACTGTTGTCTTCTCAGAAGGTCCTGGGAGTGTGAAGGAATGTGGAACTCTGTAGGAGGAGAGAGGGAAGCAACATCTGTGGGAAAGGCGTTGAGGAGACCTGCACCAGTAAAAAGGGGAAAAGCAGTATAATAAATACAGATACAGTCAAAAAGTTATTACTTTTTTTCTTCTTTTTTTCTTTTTTTTTTTTTTTGTGAAGGTAGTGGGGATTAAAAAAACCCAAAACTGTACAGTGAGAGGGCTCCATGAAAATTAAAGACGAATGTTTATCCATCTGGTGGGTGATAATGGGGAATTGTTTTCTCTGAGACTGCTTTTTTGCACTGCTCTGGAGTCTGTGTGTATCTCTGATGTAAGCAAGGTGGAACTGTGACTTACTAATGTACACCTGACATGTAAGAATTTCAGCCTTTTACAAAGCAAGTAGGTGAACCTCTGTCCTAGTACAACTTCAATGCAGACCATAAAACTGCTGAAACCTGTAGCTAGGCTGCATGTCTACAAGGAAATATATATATTTTTTGTATTTCTAGTAGTTCTTTATAGCAAACTCCACCAAGACTTTTTAATTTTCCATTTTGAATTGGTTATAATAAAGGTAGGGTGAGATGGCTGAGCCACTTTATTACATTACCTTAATTTTACTGACGTATATTTCCTTTTCCAAGGTGAAACACATTTCTCAGTAGGTTATGCAAAGGCAAAAGCAAATACGGCACCTGCCGTTCTTTAAAGGCTTTAGAGTAGCACTGCTGGATCCACTTTATACTGCAAATATCAAACCACATGCTATGGATTTCCTGATGAATTAGTGACTTGTCATCTGCTGTATAGATAGACCTGAAATACAAAATTCTGTACAGTTTCCCTAATCTACTGATAATTTTGTTTAGGAGCAATATCAGATAATGGTATGTTGTACTGTGTGTGTAACTGAGCTATAAACCTTTGCTGTGTGCTGTGGTAGGGGTTCAATTTGTAGTCTTTGATCCAAGCCATTGCTCATTCTTTTTATATTCTTCCCTCTTGGTTGGCTGAGTCCCAGCATGGTTTGTTCTTTAAGCAAGCACTGGGAGCAATAACCATTAACCTTTTTAAAGTGGCTTTTTAGCATGTCATGAGTTTAGATGTCTTGCTTCTTTTCACCATTAACCTTTCTGATGGGACAGTGCGCTCTGTTTTGCTTACTTCAGCATGTCACGCACATTTTCACCCCTTGCTCATTTGCAGGCGCTGTATTTCATTACAAGAAGGATGGAAGAATGTGGTGGGGAAAGGACAAAGGCAGTGCATGCCATACCTTTTCCCTAGGCGCATGAGCAGCTAGCATGACCCTAGTTAAGAAAAATAGCCCATTAAAGAAGTATACTTGTTAAAGTGCAGAAGCAGTTCTTCTAACACTATCACTGGCACTTGCTACAAGGCCTTAATTGTCAACCATGGTAAGGCATTGCAACCAAAGCCCTCAAAACAAAAGCTGTTCATCTAAGGCCAACATCACTGAAAGGTTCAGTTATTCTTGCTTTACTGAGCATGAAATGGAATTGAAAGGCAATATTAAATGGGTTATTAAACTTAAGACATGGTGTCTTGTGATCTTCTCTTGCAATTGCCCTTACCACGTGCATATATAATGTGTGGAATATTCTCTCTAGGGCTAGCCATTTGTATGGCCTTCAAGTTTCAAGAAATGTTAGTATTGCAATTATTCATTTGTCATTTTATGATAAACTAAAAATATGGTTCCTATGGAAACAAAATGTCTGTTTCTGGTTATTTTCAAATTCTCTATACACAGACAGGTATCTACCACAAAGAATGATTAGGAAGCTGAAAGAATATACTTATTTCTAGCACAATTTCCTTCCCTCTCAGAAATTCTTAGAAAGAAAGATGTACTTTTTTTTCTCTTCAAATAAACACTATAGTCTGTCAAGTTTTTGGTTATTTTACATAACATTATGACTTACCTCATGTCCCACTGAAATGATTCTAGGACAATTGGTGTATGTTTCCTGAATACAAACCAGGCATTTAAAAGCGAATGCCGTAATCGAGTAGCATTTTGATCAGAACCTTGCCTCAGGTGAGCAATGAAGTTGTTTCCATGGACTTTGGCTGGCTTGAGGGCAGGCCCAAGGGAACTGCATGGAAGCACATTTCTAGCGCTGGATTCAGTGTTTGTTCAGCTTGCCTAGAAACCAGAAGGGGCTGGAACATTAAACAAAAAGAATTGATCTAAAGGGTGTTTGCCAGTTAAACCCAACAGCTAATAAAGGTGCCTGGTAACATAGCATTTCCACTGTTTGCTCAAAAACGACAACCAAACCAGACTAGGAACCTCCCTTGTAAGTCTTCATCATTTGCCTGGCAATAAAAGTACTTTCTAGATCATAACTATCTCTGTAACTAATTGAAAGACTTATCCAGACTGGTTAATTATCGTCAGACAGGACCATTTAGTATCATTTCAGTAGCATGAAGTAGAAGCTGGCGGAACTGACACTGTGCCTAACTGGCAATTAAGCAGAAGATAGAGCATCAGTTCATTTTGTTAACTGAAGCTTAGCTGATATCCAGTTTGTGTTTCACCATATACCTGAGAGTTTTTGCTAAAGAATTGCAAAATTTAGAAGGGGCGGTATTATTCCTTGTGAAATGGAAGAAATGTAGAAGATAGTTCCTCAAGGATATTGCTGGAAATGTAATCACTTTCCACTAGGATTTGTCTGTCTTATTTTGACAGTTTGTATTGGAAATAGCTACTTGATTTAGGAGTGGCTGAGAATCGTGGTATAAATGGGTAATCTGTATTAGAATTTCTAGTGCCTATAGCTGCAAGGTATGAATCTGTATCTAAAACAGTAGTAAAGAAATTCACGTTTTTCTCTAATGAGTCTGAAAATATTTTTAATTATTATCTCTTTAATAATTCACCTAACTCTGGAAGATCTGTCAAACTGCAAAAGAAAAAAGTGGTGATACATTCAAAACACTCACAGATAGCCTTAGAGCAAGAAAAAAAAAAAAAAAAGAATGGAATTAAAGATGCCACTGGGGATGATTTTGGTTTAATCTAATGAGTTGGTTTGGTTTATGTCTGCTGACAGACAGGTCAGCTGCTACAGATTCATTTTAACACTTTATAAAATCATCCGAATTGCTAGAAGCATGAAGAATATTTAAAGGCACTTTTCACCTGAAAATAAATTTCTGTATCAGAAGAAAAGTAAGGCTAAAATTAAATGCTTCAGCAGATCTGATTTGAGTTGCTTGGACTAATAGGAGCGTTGTATTGTTACTGTGAAGATGCTCTGAAATTAGCGTAACGTCTTATTCAGAACTAAAACTATTTAGTTTCAAGTATTCAGGGTCCTACCAAATTTTGGTGTGTTTTGTGCCTGGGATTTTGGCTTATCCTAATGGTCTTTCACAGGAACTATAGAATCTGACTCCTGATTGTGGGGCCACCTAGCCTGTATCTAAATCCTGGATGCACTATTCATAAATCACTTTTGAGTTATAGTGTTTTATGGCTATACATGGGAAAAGCAAGGAATTTTGCCCATGATTTTGTGTATTTTATTCTTTTCACTTACAGTAATGAAATTCCAAGTTGTATTTTTTTCATGCCAGGCATTTCCTCTCTCTGCCATTAAATCTTCCGTTGTTCTTGGGCACAACCTCTGGAGTCCAGGGAAACGTACAGAAGTGCTTTTTATTTCAAACACTAACACTACTGATCCTATTTTCTGTGTTAAGGAAATGAGGTAAATCCATCCTTCCTGCATGGCTCAATCAATTTCTTTTTGAAAGGGAAAACCTGTGCTTCTTTTACCTTCAGACAATATGTCACTATATCTACTGTGATATATAGGCAGTGGATTTAGAGGGATTTTTTTCCCATAAACCAACTAGACCCACACAGACTGTTTGCTCTGAAGTTCGTGTTTGAGGTATGTGTGCTACAATTAATCCTTCGAGGACAGTTTTTATCATTGCAGTTGGTTGTTCCCACTGCTTCTGCTCTCTTATTTCATAGTGATTCAAGGACCTGCCATATAGATTCACATAGTTGTGCGGTGCTCTGTGCAACTGGTGATACTTGGTGTGTTGTGTTTTCCAGTGACTCTGTTGATAAAGACCAGATTTTGAATGCTCTCCATAGTGATGCCAATAGTCTCTGTATCTGAGCTGCATGTCATTCATGTTTAGCTTTCTGAGGTCCAGTGAGAAGGTGGTAGTGCAATACACTGAGATGTTGGATTGCTTTGTGATTTTGCACAATAATCTTCTGCAGTCTTATTAAAACATGAGATCTCTGAGCTCTGCTCTAAAATGGTCAGAAAAGCAAAGTTTCTAGTTTGTGGGAAACTTCAGTTTGGATCTAAAATTTGTGTTATGTCACATTGGGCTTGGATGATTCAGATCCACTCCTTAGTTTCTCCATAAAACATCCATTTACTTTAGCAGGTGCAAAGCATCTTTCTCCCCACCCAGCCCAGGGAAATCTATAAGGAAGCCAGGCACACTTTCCTTAAACAAACTTGTGTTCAAGAAACCCAAAACATAAAACCCCAAAGAAACAAAAGGTAAACAAACTACCAAAACCTCATAAAAACTCCAGTAAATAGACTATAAAGATTGACTTCTTAAATTTTCATTTTTAAAAGGTAAGTTGTGCTTCCCTGAAAAATCTTCATGACAGTTCTCCTTGATGTGAATTGCAGTTCTCTGACACTGGCAAGGGCAGGGCCACAAAGAGGCAAAAGTACTATCTTTATCACATGCAGAAACTTTATGGTGATGTCTAAGAAATTAACTCAGATTTTTATTTTTTGTTCTTACATCTTATATTTTATTTACCTGCTTTTCCTTCTGTATTTTACAAAGCATATCTATCAATCACACCAATAAAAGATGAATAATTTGTACTTAGTCTAAATGCACAGTTTTAAGGGAACCTCAGTCTGGGGTTTGAAAACCTCCACTGGGGACAGAAGTAAAAGTACAAGTTTATGTTGGATTTCAGGTCTAGGACAGTATTCCAAAGAATATGAGAGAGTATGGAAGAGAATATAGAACAGAGTATGGCTGTCGGTCCATTCTACCCCTCACTGGGTTCCCTTGGTAGAACAGAGGATTCTGTAACCTGTTAACATATTCAAAGGCAGTTTAAACTCAGCAGCTTTAAAAAGATGGGAAATGGTTTTTTTTTTTTTTTTTTTTTTTTTTTAAGGTACTTCTAAATCTCACTGGTGTCTGATCTTACATTAGACAGGGATTCTTTTTAACTCCAAGGCAAGGTCTGAGGCTCTAATCCATGTCTCCAGGTGACATGCAGCTAAGGCTTGTCAGCATAATTACAGCATTCTTTTGTCCTGCTCTTGGTCTGAGAACTCCATCATTGACTTCTGTCAACCTCTTTACAGGAAAACAAACTATTCTGCTTGGTGCTTTGCTTTATAAAAACAATGCATGCTCATTGAAATAAGGAAGAAAACAAAACCAAACCCTTCATTAAATGTTTGTTTATATCAGAATGTCCCAGAAACCAAACCCCACATGTTTATTAAGATGTGTGTCCCTGTTGCCGTGACCACCTAGCATTGCCTTGAACTGCAAAGAACAGACAAGGAGTGATTGAGCGTGGATTTTTCCTCTTTATGTATTATACTTGAGTTTAGTCTCAGTCTGGCTCCTAAATAGAATAATCAATGCCATTATCTCTTCCTCCCTTATCTAAATCACATCAGGAGATCAATAGCTACAACAAAGACAGACAGTGCTTTCTTTCCACTGGGACTCATTACTTTGCTGCCCAAGATGGGGGTATAGATATTCTCAGGAAGGTTATCTGGTGTTCCCTGGTAGTTAACAACAACTGTCAGTTATTAATGGTGGTCTGCAGTCTCACCTTTACAGTGCTGTGACTGATAACAGGACAGGTTTGTAACAAAACAAATCTCTGCTGCCTTTTCTCCTCACCCTCCTGATTCTTGTTCATCCTTTAGTTTCCTTTCTTTCTTCCTGTCTGCTATTGCAATCTGAGGCAGCATGTCTGAGAATATCAAATGTTGAAGGCCTTCTCATTGAGATTCCTCCCAAGTGCAGGTTTGCTTTTATACAGCCTAACATCTGCTGCAGTATTACAAAGACTAATTAAAATAAATTCAGATCCTAAATTAGTCTTTTCAGTAACATTTATTACACAAGGCACTGGGTGATAAAGTGTGTAATACAGTTAAGCTGAAGCAAAAGTCGTATTTTGATTGGGTTTGCTGGCCAGTCAGAAGCAATCTCCCCAAAGAAGTTTACATTTGCAATACAGTACTTTCCACTAGACTAATAACAAAGTCTACCACAATGTTCTCCTCATGTTTATTTATACATATCAAATACATGTAAAAAATGATGCCTAAAAAAAAAAGAAAAATATACTTCTGCTGTCAGTTTGCACTACACTCCCGGTTTTTCTTGTCAAAAACAGACAGCCAGTTTGTAAATCCTAGGTGAATGGTATGACAGACAATTCACCCATAAAGTCATCAAATCCTCAAAGGGGTAGTTAGCCACTAATTTAATGGATTCACTTTCTGTACTGTCACAGCCTCAGTGTAAGTGCAGATTCCACCCTACACTGTAATCCTGCCTTGGGAGGCCAGGCACGGAGCTTGGGTAACCCCCAACTTCTGTGGAGTGATGAGTGAAGAGAAGCAAGGCAATGGGACCTGAAGTACATTTTGTGTATATCAAAAGTGTTTACAGCAGTTAGAAATACATGAATGACCAGCATTTTATTTATTCCTTATTATGTGCTTCAGAGAAGCAGAACCAGGATACCCAAAGAACAACTTTCACTTTTCTGGCCTGCAAGGCTGTAAATGAATGAAAATGAGGGGAGAGCAGTTGTGAAGCAGTGCCCCCTGGACACACTGAGCAAAGGAGCCGAAACGGAAAGCAGTTGCACTGCATCTTTTTTCTAATACAATATCAGGATTTGCTTGTCGAATCTTATGGTCCTGACCTTATGCCAAGTGAAAGTGGTGGTTGGATTCAGGTAGGAACAAGAGTCACCTTTCCCTGCAGGAAAACTAAGGGTTTTCTGATGCATGGGGGAGAAAGAAACATGTGATGTTTCAGGCCTTCAGACCATCAGTGAGCACAACCATGATGTGAAATATGTAGCTGTAAAAAGGCTCATCTTAAAGGAACGGAATTACTCACATTTGCAGTCATTTGTGCTGCTTATTAGGGGAGGTTATTATGGTGGAGTTTTTTATGACTGTGTTAATAATTCCTTTTGGACTCTGTTGGCTGCTTCTATCTGAAGTCAGTCCTCATTTTACATGAAGTAGACTAAGAAGGAGCAGAAAACATTTTTAGTTTTGTTTTGATTGTCTCTTAATGTAACTAAGAAAATATTCAGGAATGTGGAGTATGGGATTATTGCTTTCCTTTGCCTGCACAGCATTTCAAGTGCAAGACATCTTGGCCTAGACAATTTCCATTTTTATTTCTTTATGTGGTTTAGGTGCTTTTGGTGATTTTGAAGCCTTTTTAAATTAATAACTTGGCATCTGTCCTGCTACTCAAAGACTGTGCGCCTTCCAGTGGGGAGAAGTAAGTTAGTTGGAAAGAACCTGCATTTCTTTGTGTATGACAGAAAGCACACCCTTACATATACTGTTTGCTCTGATAGTTTTTATTCAGGGTTAAAATATAACTTGAATATATATTTTACATTAGCTCTCCCTTGACTACTTCATTTTTCCGACATGAAACAGCAAAGTAGCACAGGAGTTAATAAAAGACAGACCTGTAAAAAGGGCATAATACATTACAGACATGTTTTCTTTCACTCTTCAGTCCCCAGATTATAATATACAGATTGAGAATTTCCAAGGACACCATGTAGAAACTTGTGGAGAAGTCAAAATGGGCTATCATTGGGCATAATTGAAACAAACAAAAACTTTCTAGAAAATACCCAGGAAAATAAAAAAGCTTCCGAGTAAAAAAATCCTAGCAAAACATGTAAAAGGAACATAATGAATGAAAGAGAAGCAGAAGTGTCTGAAGCTATCTTAAATTAGAAAAACACAAAGGAAATTGAGTTGATTGTGTCTGGATTTCTTGAGACATCTGTGTAAAGTTCCTTTTCTCTGATAGGGTTTGGTGGTTTTTTGGTGGCATAAATAAAATTACTTGTATCAAGTTTGCTGCCTAAAGCAGTCTGGGAGAAAACATGAACTGGTAGTTAACATTCTGGATTGGCTGATACCAACTTCTTACATCTTTCTTACCCAGTTGACATTGTATCTTCATCTCACATGATGATGAAAGGCTTATATCTGTTACAGTACACTGTGCTTTTCTTCATCTGGCAATGTTTTTGAGCTTTTCTCTGCTGGTTTGGGGGCTTTCTATGTGCTAGTAGCTATTCCCCATTGTCTCTGCATCATCATTATTATTATTATTATTATTATTATTATTATTATTATTATTATTATTATTATTATTATTATTATTATTATTGTTGTTGTTGTTGTTGTTATTGCTGTCATTATTCTTAAAGACCAAGAAGAGGTTAAAACAAATGACTTATGTCTTTAAATCAAAATGTGATCGTTAACTAACAACTAACTAACAATGAACACATATATCTGCCGTGTAAAACTGGGAAGCTACATTAATGCACGCCTTCACTTTTTCCATGCTGAAAAGTGAGTTGTGCTGGAATTTGCATTCAGTCTCGCAGGAGTTCCTAAAAAAAGTGATAGTTTAGTCATACAGTTTGCAGCATAATGTTTGGCTACAGTTCAGCAAAAAGATGAGAGGGGAGGAGCGAGGCAGGAAGACAGGCACACCACATGGGAGTGCTGCTGCTGATGAGACGTTTCACTAAAGTGATTAATGCCCATTTACAAAATTGGGCTATTTACAAAATTGAGCATGTAACTTCAAGACTGCCTGGGTTAAAAGGAAGTGTCCCTGCCTGCTGACTCCACTTTTCTCCCATACTGTTCCCTCTGTCCCATTGTGCCATAATTACAGCTGAGCCTTGTGCAGTGGCCTGTCTCAGGTGGCATTAGTCCAGGTCCTGCTCACTGCATCTGCTCGTCTCTCCTGGTGTGTTGTGCCAGGGCGAGGGGATGAGGGAGCGCTTAATGGAAGGCAAGAGGTTTCCATTTATGGCTGTTACTCCACTCTGATTCTGGGGTAAGAGCCATTATAAGGGTGTTTCAGAGCACAACAGGAAAAAACTACCGTAACTAGGTGTAATGGGGTAAGATTGAGCAAAGGCAAATGGAGGTCATTTCCTGACAGTGAGATCTGTTAGACTGTGGAATAGATAAGTCTCCCAGGGGAAGTGGTAGAAGTCCAAGCACTTGAATTGTTTAAAACTACTGTGGACAAAGAGCTCAGGAGTATGTAACAGGGAATGATCTACCAGTGGCCACAAAATGAAAGACTGACACAATACATCCTTCCATCTCTAGTTTCCGAAATGCATACAGACCGATTGAACCTTTCCAGCTTGTAGTTTACTACTAAACATTTTTTAGAAAGCCCAGTTTCTAGAGGAAGAGTAGTAGCTGCAGATGTCTCTTAAAGGAACTATTGATGGTTTTGTAATGCTCTTCCACAACCCCTTCTGTAGATGTCTCCTCTGCAGGTAACAGGTTTCAGGCTTTTGCAGTTGAGTGAAGTACAGCTCAGGGCACAGTCGCCTTTTCAGAAACACCATTTTCCCAACACTCTTCTTCTTTATCACACCTCCTACCCAAATATGCTTAGCATTATTAATATTAGTTTCAGGCTTTTGAATGCCTCCTACTTTGTTTAACCATTTCTATAAGTAACCTAAAACATAGAAGTAAGGCTGGTGCTAGGCATCTCCTTCACCTCACAGCCATATGTTGGCACAATGGAGCAGACTGAAGCCCTACAGTTAAGTTCAGGAAAGGCACCTCATACATGAGGAACAATAAGAATGTGAAGCACAGCAAAGTCTAGAATTACTGAAAGAAGAGATGGGGAATGATGTGATGCCCGAGGAGAGCAGTCAAGGTAGGAGCAACAGAGTTCTTCAGTGTACTTGAGCATGAACATGATGCAGAGGGATAGTGATGCAAGCAATGCAGTGCCCTAGAGCAACAGACTGAAGTTACCAAGTTTTTGATAACATGAAGGCAAAATGAAAGGTGTTAAACAGGAGTCACTGGGGTGGGCAGAGAAACATGTACTTCAGGGTTTGGAAATTCCACTGCCCCCAGCAGACAATATTGATGTTATGATGCATTGAGTTAAAAGCTGCATCTAACCCGTAGCTTTGGCCTTCTTTCACTGTTGCATGTGTAACATAACCTTAGATTAAACCAGGTTACAGAATTCATGAGGATCTGTGACTCACTCTTCCTCTCAAGCTATACCCCTTAGTGGGTATTCACAGAACAATACTACCAGCAAGGGAATTGGCTTGATCTAATCAGCAATGTTGTGTGTGCTAGAAAATGGAGAAGAGAGTAGTTATTGAAATGGATTATATTCGAGAAGCCCTAAGGGTGGGCTAATATACTAAGAAATCTTTAGCACCCTGTAATGATTTGCTGTCTTCAGGAGGGTGGTTTCTTTTTTCTGTCACTTGTATTTCTGTATTTTCTGTAACTTGTTGCGAGATTCATTTTTAACAAATCTGATCTGAGCATTGTGTTGTTCACTCCATATTTTTTACCTCATTTCCCTGTTTTTAATATTTGTATGTATCACGTTTGCCATTTATGTCTAAGCACACATGCTTTGCTATCTGGAGATACTCTAGTTAAAAGCCTTAGCTGAGAACTGAAACAAACACATTAACCCACTCTGAACTAAATACGTATCACATTAAGTCTTTTCATGTTGGGCTGTGTAAATGCGTGGATTTTTGCCTTATGCCTGAATGGTGATCAGATAATTTTTATTAAGAAAAAAAATAAATTCAACTAGCTACAATGGCTAATTCCAACATTTTGGCCTCTACCTAAGATCTTCATTTGGTCAGCACCCTCCATATTTCCATTTCACTGACATGGGTGGTCAAAATATTGAAGACAATGTATTGTGGTGCAACTTGGTGTGTCAAAAGAAATGACAAAGTTGTTTATTGGTCTTTTTCTAATTTGAACCCTCTATTTTGCTTGATGTGTCATCTCCAATTAACAACAGCAATTTAAGACAATTTTGTGTTTTCTGTTGTCTGTACTAAGCAGACAGATCTTTTTTTTTTTTTTGCTATTCTGATTTTTTTTTTCAGAGAAAGTCCATAAACTTTCTGTCACAGAAATTATTTCTATAGGATAATAATTAAACGTAAGTATCAATGTTGTGCCAGAATAGCTATTACTTCATATATATTTTAGATTTAGAATGCTTTTCTATATTTAAAACAATAAAGAAATGCTGAAGGAGGAGCAAAATTCCAGTAATTATACCAGTATTTATCCACTAAATGAACACCTTTATAGTATCATTTAGGTGAAAGATAGGTATATTAAAAAGCATATGTTATGGTAGGATGCATACTATATACAGTCAAAAGCTATTGAAACATGTAAATGGATAAACACAGCATATTTAACCATAGTCTATCACATATATTTCCATATTATTTCTTGTAAAGCCTTTTCCAAGAGGGAAGAATAACAGCATGTGAATGGAATACTGATTCCACTGGTAATAATGGTATCTGATCTACAGAGATGACTAGTAGATTCAAATCGTTGTCAGCTCCTGCCTTCTAGGCAGCAATCTTTCAATGGAGGATTTACCATAAAGATCAGAAAAACAGCTGGCAACTAGCAACCTGTTATATAAAAGACCTTTAAATGTCTTCTGCTATCTAGCTGTGATGTAGTGTGATTTACTTAAAAATGTAGCTATTGAATGCACAAAATTATTCAAGACCCAGAACTCCAATTAGCTGGTAAAATCCAGTTATGGCTTTAATTATTTTAGGGTTTCTGTGGGGATATGAGTCTGTGAAGAGCTGAAAGGGGGCGGGGATGGACTGTGTTCTGGGAATTCAGTTTCCTAACTGTGGCAGGAATGTTTCACTGGACATATTTGCACTGCCATTAGTGAGTGGGAAGCCACATGGCAAATATTAAAGAAGGATGAAATACAGCAAGGTGCAGGAAAATATAGTTGAAAGGAAAAAAAAAAAAGTTTTGGGCTGGAGGGCACGTCGGACATTTTAAGCAAGGGAATAACTGAGATAACAATTTACCCTGTCACTAATTTAGAGCACAGGTACACGGTCCATACAAATCCATGTGCACTCTACACCACTGGTGGGAATGATGTATCTGCACTGCAGTCACTACTGAGAGAATTGGGATGATTTTGAAGCGGAGTTTCAAGGCATCTTCTTTCCAAAGCAGAAGACTATGGGAAAATATAGTTGCTATCAGCAGGATTTTTATTTCTATGTCTTTTGTAACGTGCTAATCACTTTTTTTTTCCCCCTGATTCCTGGAACTCTGTATTACCAAGTATCTAATTCAGCTTTCATATCTGTTTTAGCCGTCTATCTTTCTGTTATACCCACTATAGCTATATTTCAACAGGCTATTCTGATAAAATATCTTGTCTGAAAAATCAGGCCGACAGCTTAGAGAGTGAGTTTGGATGGATGGATAGATAAACGGTTATCCAGAATAGCTCTTAAAGCTGTCTATTTTAGCAAACTATTTAAGCTGTCGGCCTCTGTGTATTTATAGCCTACTTATCACACCTAGTATCTGAACACCTATCAATTTAGCATTAGAAAGCTAGTCCAAGTTTCAATCCAAATGTGGAGACTCACTGGCTGTTCCCTACTTGCCTTAGAAGAGTAGAATAAAAGATATGATATCCAGCCATGCTTTGCTTTTTCCTTCCTAGTCTATTATCTGAAAGCTTAATCTAGGGCTTCCTAAACTGTCAAGAAAGGCTCTTTTTGGTGATTCCTTATAAAAAGTAGTTTGTACTTGTTCAAAACTCTTATTTGAAAAAGTTTTACCTCTTTCTGAAAAGGAATTTTCATTAAAAAGTCTTGCAAAATTTTCCAACTAAAATTTTAATTTCCATTCTTCCCAAATTTTTCCTTCTTTTTTATTATTTTACCCTTTTCTGTGTCTTGTCTTTTGTCTGTGAAGTTGGTTTGGGTTTTCATGTTACTAATTGGGCAATATGCCAGAGAAAGAAAGTGAAGATTTTTTTTTTTTTTCCCAGTAAAAACAATGTATCACCAAGTAGTAGAGATAATCACTTTACAGTCAGAAATGCTAAGCTTTGAAAGAGAAGCAGTTCTCCAATGTGCTGAGCTGAGAGTCATCTAAAGAGATGAAAAAGGAAACATTGAACAACACTGAAAGTTTCACATCTGATCATTTGTTTGGGTTTTTCTGGTTTGGTTTTGGACTGCTCTCTCGGAGTTTATGCTGATCACAAAACTGCATCCCACACATAGCAAAGCAGACATCTACATCTTGTCTTTAGAAATGGTCAGCATTATAGACTGCATAAAAGAAAAAATGGTTTTCATTACTCCCTTGGTTAAAAGGCAGAATAGAGTCAGGGTATGACAAAATACAGTATGATAGTGCAATACAGGTTCTTGTGTAACCTGTGATACTAATTGTTAATGCAGTCATATGTCATTAGTAGGGCTCAGTCGGTTTGTCTTTGTCTCAAGATCCTTGCAAAGGCCCTTCCAGCAGCACTGGAAGTTTCTGATGTTACCCCAGATGCTCTGAGGAAGCACAAATAAAAGGAACTGGGTCAGCATGGTCAAGAGTTACCCATATAGATACAGATGTAAGTTCACACCTCCATTACTGCTCACATCAGACAATTTTCTGCTCGTATGTCTTATGAATAAGCAAATAGGAAGACGAGATGTCTGCAGCTAGAGGCATGCCTGCTTTTGTCCAAGAGAGTGTGTTTCTTTTCCGGGGGAAAATGCTCCCTCATATGGGGGTCTCAAGGAGCAGAGGATTTCTTTTTTTTTTTTTTCCTTGCTCAGCTATAACTCTGAGGCATTTGAGACAGCAATCAGTCTGTAATATACCAGAATCCATCCCTTGGCCAAAAGGAAGCGGCATTTGTGGCTGAGTTCAGAGTTTGCAGTTTCTTAGCCTTTGTTGCCAAATCATATATGGCCCATTTCTTCCATGTCAATGTTTTCATCCTGTTTCCACTAGGGGAGGTCAAAAAGGAAAAAGCTTGGATTACAATGTTTCCCTTTCACTAAATTTGAAATTCTGGTGCAGATAGGTGATTAATTGCCTAATTAATTCAGTGTGGAACTGAACTGGAATATTGATGTATTTGGCTTTTCAGTTAAATAGGAGAGATCACAGGGCAATGTACTAGATGTTTTTGTAGACTCACTCAGCAGGCTGCTTTCTGATGCAGTCAGCAACACGCATATTTTTCTTCTTTCTTTTTTGTTAATTTTATGAAATTTTTTTCATATTAACTTAAAATGAGATGTGTTTGAAATGATAAAGCACACTTTTTCACAAAAACAATAAAACCCAAAACATTTAACTGGTTAGAGAAATCCAAGTTAGAATTGGGAAAATGTAGCAGAGTTGTCTGGATACGTGTTCTCCTGAAAGAGCTGAGGGAGAGGGCAACCAGAAGATGAGGACGCTGCAGGACAGATCTTTGTATTGGGTCTGGTTGAGATGGAGTTAATTTTCTTCAGAGCAACCTTTACAATGATGTGCTTTAGATTTGTGGCCAAAACAATGTGGATAACACACCAGTGTTGTAGCTATTGCTGAGCATAGCTCGCACAGCTTCAAGGCCTTCTCTGTTTCTCACTCTGCTGCCCCAGTGAATAGGCTGGGAGGGAAGGCAGCTGGGACAGCTGACCTGAACTGAGCAAAGAGACATTGCAGCCCATATAACATCACGCACAACAATAATACGGGGATGGGTAGCTTTTCCAAAGTAGACCTTGTTTGGAGGCTGACTGGGCATCAGCCTGCTGGTGGGAGGTGGTGAGTGACTGTCTTTGTATCACTTGGTTAGTGTTGTGGGCTTTTTTTTACTTACTAGACTGTCTTTATCTTGATCAACAAAAGCGAGAGCAAGCTTTTCTTGCTTTTGCCCTTCTGCTTCTCTCTCTCATCCCACTGTGGGCGAGTGAGTGGATGGAGTGGGGGCTTAGCTGCCAGACAGCATCAGCCCACCATAGTCTGTGGAAACAATGAAAAAAGCCAAGTCTTTCCTGTTGGAGATAAGAACTTCGTATCAGCTCCTCCCTGCTATGCAGCTATGTCTACTACTAACATACATGTATTCATAGGTTGTTTGCAATAAAAAAATATAAAGGGGAGAAAAGGACATGCGTATAAATATAAATCTCCAGAGATGTTAGTGACAAGTTGCTCTCAAAGCTGATCAATGTATAGGAAAGATGAAGGGGTGTGATCATGATCAGACAACAAGGTTAGCAATATCAGCCAGGTCTCTAAAATAGATGGAAGAGTTGCAATTTCGTGTCTTCAGCTACAACCTGGCCTTGTTTGTTGGTTTCAAATATAACATAGCAATAAAGCATCCATCTACCTGACATCCTTTTATGTTCTCTTTCAATCATGGGCCGCAAAATGTTTCTTTTCAGGTTTACTCTAGTTTGGTGGCCCTGTTATTGCCTATCACTTTAAGGAGTTGAAAGGCTGAGGATTGATTTCATTTTCTTTTAGCTCACAAGCTTTTTTATGTGGAATCTGTTTCTCACTTGGTTTGCATTTCATCTAGGATAATGCTGGCTATTAGTGCTTGAATAATAATTGAACTGCAGCAAGCTGTTCAGCCTAAGGTCTCAAGCTGGGAAAGCTGTGTGTGTCATGTGTGGGTATTTCAAAAGAATTTAACATTCCAAAATAAAGTTTCAAGTAAATAGAAAGGTGGGGGAAATCTGTGCAGCTCTTGTTATGCAGCTACACCACTGCCTTCAGTAGTTCCTTATTGTACCTGAGCTAGTCTTTTATGTTAACAGTTTTCATCAATGGTATGTATTAAAGCATTACAGCACTGAGAGGTGGAAAATGGCATACTGGTAATTTTGAAACATAGATGAGCCTTGTGGAATTGTTTCTCCCACCCCTTCATATGCTTAGCTTTTTTTGAGCGGCCCTTTAATAGTTACTGTACTTGAAATTGCACTTTTACTTAGATACCATTAGCGCTGCTAAAACATAGATGCTGGTTGTAGCTTTTGTAATTATAAACTACACCTTTAGTTTACAGTAACACTATATCTGTAATCTCTGCTAATAAGAATGTGAAATTGTGGCTCAACTGGCAGGAAAAGCAAGCTTGTTTTACAGTATCAGTCTGTAAATGGATTGGAGATTACACACCAGTTTGTAGATTGCTTATATTGATTGCCACTGTTTGACACATACTCCTTCAATTTGGCAGATGTTGGTAGCTGGAGATAAATGGTTTGGGGTTGTAGTTTGGGCTCACCTGCAGTGAGGGATGGTAAGCACCAAGTACCCAGAAAGTTCATTCTCTGCAACAGGCTTGGGCTGTGACTTGGGGGTAGGGTTTCAGTTGGGGGTAGAGGAGCAAAAATTGTTCACTTCCTGAAACCTAACGGTCTACAAAACTACGGATTGTTTTCTATTTTTTCACTAGATAGCTGTTTGAATCGTTCTAGTCCTCTTTGTAGTCTCCTATATAAACCATTTTTTCTTCAAGTTGGGGGAAAAATTACATTAATGATCCAAATAGTAATTACATCTTGTAAATCACAATCTGATACCTTGAAAACATGGGTTAATTAAAACTTCACAGACTGGTTTTGAAAAGCTTTAACCTTCTCCTACCCTACTTAATCCAGACATGGCTCTGAAACTCCACAAATATATAAGCACCTTTACGTGTTTTACTAGGTATTCACATGCACAGTTACTGTACTGTCAGTTAGACAGTGTGATTTCTCTGTGCTCTGGAGATGAGAGACAAAGAAAGATGTGTTAAATATTATGAAGAGGTCTTTCTGTAAGAAACTCTTCCATTTGCCTAAAAGATGCTACAAGATACAAAAGTGTGTGTTAATCACGGAGGTGAAACTATAAAAGTCATGTTTAGAGAGAGAGAGACTTTCCTGTTGTAGCTATCTGTGAATTTATGATACTGCTGATAAATATCTTTAAAACTTCAAAATTAATGAGCACCCTGAGGACAATGAATGATGGTTAAAAAGGAATGAAAGAGTGAAGGAGCACTATGGAATATAGGGATTTTTTTGATCTGCAAGGGTAAGGCATGCTAAATTTTTTTGCTGATAAATATAAAATAATACATGTTGGGAAAAAAATCATGCTTTGGTCAGATAAGAAATTGCACAAAATTGTTAAGTATAGCCCCAGCAGCTTAGTTCCCTTGTAATGTAAAATAAGAGACAGCGAAGTAGTATAACTTAAAACAAAAACCCAGCTCGCTCTTTACCTTTGAAACTTCAAGGAGAAATGCCAAGCTTTCAAATGTCAGATTGTACCCAAACTGCTAGTGACTTCCCATTTTAGAAGAGAAGAAAGGAAATGGGCTACCTTGGGGCTGGATTTGCTGTGTACATCAAGTTAGAAGGAAGGTACACCTTTGAAATATCCCTTCCTGAGCTGGTGCCCGCAGAAACCTATAGCATATACATCTGCAGTCTTTCTGAACTGTTAAAACATAGCAATTCAGTGTGAAGTACTTGCTTAGTGTTTTCGTTTTCTTGCTTAGGTTTGAAGTGCTTCCCATCACTCCTGAGCACTCTAAATTAGGGATGAGGGTTGCTACTTTCAGCGTGGCTCAGGGTGATCTGCATGACCTTGATGGGTTGATTGAGAGTCAGACAGGCCTCAGACTGGCACCTCTGTTTTTTTAGAGCCTTGGTACAAAGTAAGATTAGTCACACGTACAGAAAACCTCGAGAGGTATTCAGCTTTTCGAAAGGCTGCAAGCATTTGCATGGATAACTCCTGGCAGTAGATGGTCAGTGTCATGGTGGGGGTGTGGATTCAGCTTCCCTGTCTTTTGGGTACACAATTTCTTACCACCCTTGTGAAGGTCTTTGGGTTGCACCAGGTCTCTCACCTGGCTGTGCCAAACTGTTGGCCATAAATTTGTCAGCAGCCTGGCGGTAAGTAATTCTTTAGGTTGTGAATCTGCCACCCACGTTATGGAGGGAAGGGAGCAGTGTATTTTATAGAGTTGTCTCAGTCTCATAACATTGTGGTTTTCCTCCATACCAGATGCTTTCATCTTTGTTCTGTTTGTAAAATACTTGGGCAGTTGTCTGCAACTTCCAGGTTATGTGGTATTTAATTGTGAAATTTACTGGGTTTTCCTTGCCTCCAGAAAAACTTTTTCCTTTAGCCTTTAAACATCAGTTTAGCCATTTGTTGAAAAGCCCCACATGGCTGACAAACTCCTTTTAATCTCACCTATCCCTCCATTCCTCTGCCTTGTCAGCCCTTCTCATAAAGAGCCCTCTTTCTTGTAAGTATTGCCTTGCTGTTTAATGTAAATCCCTGAGACTTCCCTGTAAGACTGGGTTACACAAGTAATTTCTCCTATCCCCATACTTTTTGAGTCTCAAGCTGATCAGGTTTTTCTTTACCAAAACAAACTTTTGATAGGTGAGCAAACTGAGGAATCAGTGACAGCAGGAAGTAGGATGAAATCTTTCCTCCCTTTGCAGAAAGAGAGTTCAATCGGTGAAGAGAAGGAACATACACAGTCCTCTGCCATTTGGGGGATGTTATCTGGGGAAACAGCAGGTCTGCATCTCTTAATCACAGCAGATAACAGTTGAACATAATCTCCTCAGGCAACTGTGAGGCTAATATGATCTGCGATCTGTGGACCTTTAGATTTTGAACTTGGTACAGCTGGTGCTGGAGTACTGTGTCTAGTTCTGATGTCCCCGTTATAAGAAGGAAACCAGCAAGTTGGGAAGGTCTCTGATGAGAGCCTTGCAGTGGCTGACTAAAGAATCTTGGCTGGAGTCTTTCAGTTGGTCAAAAAAATGGTTGCGAAAGAACTAAATTATGAGTTTAGTAGTACTGACACAGAACAGAAGTGTGATGGTAGAGGGCTTTGCAATCCAGCTGACAAATGTATCTAACAGCTGGAAGCTAGACAAAATTGAGAGAAATATAGTGCCTGCTTTTAATAGTGCTGAGCACTGGAAAAATGTACCACAATCGAGGATGGATTTTCTAAACCATGTCAGTGGTGGAACATGACTCAATATTTTCTAATTCAAACAGGCATTAGTTCCAGGAATATCAGAGGTTCCTTCCAACCTCACATGAAAATCTTTTAAAAATCATACATAATACACCCTCCACCTTTGTCTTTAATTCCGCTACATGCATTCTTTATACTATGGAATAATGCCTTTTGCTGTATTTCCAGACTTGCCAGCAGTTTCTCTTTCTGCTAGGCACAGTCTGTACTGTATATTGAGGACAGCGATGTGAAGGTCCTAACTGGGTTTGATCTGAGTGCACAAATAGTGCAAATGTGAGAACAATTATTTGATTTTCCTGGACTTTGAATCTGCTGTCTGAGGACAAAGCAGAATAGAGGAACATGAGAGCATTTCTAATCTCTGGCCATCCTCATCCTTTTTTCAGACCTGATATAGTTCCTATGTCATAAACAGATCTATGCTAGTGTCAGGTTTGAAGTGTTAGCATAAGACTGCCCTAGTACTAATGTAAAGGTAGATAAAGCCTTATGTTAAGGTTACTACCTTAATTAAATGTAGAGGGGTTTTAGTAATCATTCTGGAAGTCCATTCTGTCATTCTACATTTCACTCACACTTCTTGCATGGATCTCTTGAAAATGATCCTTAGTTTTGCAGTCTCCTGAGCCTTCACCAGGGCTGTGGATGGCAACTATGCTGTGTGATTTTATTTATTTATTTTTTTTTAAATAAAGGTGGTTTAGTGTCTGCAGTACTTCATGCTCAGAATCGAGAAAATGGCAATGTACTTCCAGCAAGCACTAGAATATTTAATCCCCAGGGCTAGGAGGTGCAGTGTTCATATCTGTATTTATTTCTCAGGTGGTTTCAATGTCTTGGGTTCTTTTTACAAAATAGGGATGCTTGTGCTAGATTTTTTTTTTTTTTATGATGAGGAGAATACAGACAAGACAATAATAACTTCCATTTTCATTAGTTACATCTCTTCCTGACCTGACATTTTCTGATGAATACCCTCTAGAATTTCAGCAGCAGCAACAGCAAAAAATACTGACTGCACTTGAGGTTTCTTAGCAGGTTGTGAAACAGGGAAGAAGAAGAAAGAAAGAATATTCCAAAAGTTTATTGAGCGTGGCAGAATTTGGGTCTGCTTCCAAGTGATTAATGTAATCAAAAATACACTTGAGAAATAAATGAGTAGGAAATTATTTAGATTCTGAGCGATAGTCTCCCTTCAGCATATACTATTTGTATATCCTCTCTCCCAATTTTTAAAAATACTCTTTTACATAGTTTGTGTGTTCTGCCCATGAATCATGAAACTTTTGAGAATGAGAGCCACTGTATTTTTAAAGATTCATCTGCTCTGTGTGTAAAAGGTATAGACCAGCTACAAATGGTACCATTTGTTTTAAACATCCTGTTGAATGGAACCATTTTATGGAGAGTTGGCTGACAAGTGGCCAGGAGGGCAGCTATACCTACAACCTTTTCAGCAGTGATGAGTTGGTGTTTGGTCTGAGTCCTCAAAATAAGTATGAGCAATTCTTGCAAAAAATTTAATGGATAGACAAGCTTTTACCGTTTAAAAAAAAAGTATTTCCAAATTTGATCCACATAATTATATATTTTCCCAGTGTTTCTATCTCCAGCAGTGGAAAGTATTAGATCTCGGAGAAAAGTGCTAGAACTCCCACAGTAGACAATTACGGAATAAGCTTCTCTAAGGAAAAGTTCCTTCCTAACCCCAGGATTCTCTGAAGTATTTCTGTTCTGTTTAATGTAACTGTAGAACTTCATATTAGTCCTATAAATGACAAATCCCTTTATTAATCCTTCTGTAAGATTAGTTATCTTAAAAGTCAATTCTGTGCAGTGACTGTTCAAAAGAAGTAGAAATTCATCTTAAAAAAATTAATATAGTCTTTCTGTTTTCAAAGCAGGACAAGATTTAACTGATAATTTATAAACATATTTCTCTTCATGACTAGTCTGATACATTCCACTTGAAAGACAAGAATGATTATTCACCCTGATTATAGGCAACTGAATAAATGATGTTGCTGCTAAAATATTTTTGAGACTCAGAATCATGGAATCATAAAATGGTCTGGGTTGGAAGGGACCTTAAAGATCATCTAGTCCCACCCCCCCTGCCAACAGGCAGGGACACCTCCCACTAGCCCAGGTTGCTCAAAGCCCCGTCCAGCCTCGCCTGAACACTGGCCAGGGAGGGAGCAGCCACAGCTTCTCTGGGCAACCTGTTCCAGTGCCTCACCACCCTCACAGTAAAGGATTTCTTCCTTAGATCTAATCTAAATCTACCCTCTTTCACTTTAAAACCATTACCCCTTGTTCTGTCACTACACTCCCTGATAAAGAGTCCCCCCCATCTTTCCTGTAGCCCCCTTTAAGTACTGGAAGTTCACTATAAGGTCTCCCCGGAGCCTTCTCTTCTCCAGGCTGAACAACCCCAACTCTTTCTGTCCTAAGGGAAGTGCTTCAGCCCCTGATCATCTTCGTGGTCTCATCTGGACCAGCTCAAGCAGGTCCATGCCCTTCTTATGTTGAGAGATCCAGAGCTGAACACAGGACTCCAGGTGGTGTCTCAGAAGAGCAGAGTAGAGGAGGAGAATCACCTCCCTAGATGTCTTTTTAATGAATTTTTTTTTCCTGTTCCAGTTATTCCTATAACTCTTCATATAATGTTCATTCCATAATCCTTTGAAACATATCTCAGATGGTCTTCAGAGTATCCTACACCGATTTTTCTCCTGCAGGTTCATGATCTAAGTTTTAAACATGTAATTCACTACTAATATTTGTAAGAAATATGATCATAAATTCAGGCATTAAAGATAAATATTAAGTAAATTATAAGGCTAATGTGTTCCCAACTAAGTAATTTTCTGATAAGCATTGACATTTCTGGAAGACATTTAATTATCGATGTACAATATATCAGGAATGATTAATCAAAAGGGTATCGTAAGTTCAAATGGATATAAATTATATGTTTTATAACGCTGACATTATTTAATTTACTAAGACTTTAGTTTAGTAGTCATCTCGGATTAGACAATGTAGAGGCACACTGTGGGAATATTAATTTTTGTCTGACTTCCCACAGATTCTGAATCAGCAGGAACTGGGCACAGTTTCCCAAGCTAAATCCTGTGTAGAATTTCAATATGAATGCATGCCTGGAAGACTTTTAAACTTGTATAATGATGTCAAACATAAGCTATCTTTTAAAATAAAATTATATCAGCTTCACTTTTCCAGGACTGGGGTGGAGGGTGGTGCTTAACCTTTTAATGATCTTACCAGTGAGACCTATGTTGTACCATAAGGTGGTGAAAAATACCATCATCCATTTTTATCTAAGATTTAATATTCTAAGATTACACTGAATAGTTTAGATGCCGTGGATTTGATTTTTTTTTCCTAACACCAATTTTACTCTGATAGGGTAGTGCTGATACTGCTTACTCATTAATATGTAGCAGCATAAGGGAAGAACTGGACCGTATGTGTTCTATAATAAGAAATCTATTTTCTCTTCAATATGGAAAACGTATATGTTCCTAACAGAACTATCCATACTGTATGTATGTTTAAATCAGCTGTTACACACTGGCTTATGCAAAAACACAGTTATTTATATTCAGCTTCTGAACATACTGTCTATTGTGCAGGCTGTGTGCTGACAAGATTCATTGGCAGTAGGGCTGGATCTGTAGTGATGTTTTCTCAGCCCTTGTGAAGGTTGTATAAAGTCTGTGGCCTTTCAACTCTGAAGTGAGCTTGCTCTTCAAAGTCAAACTTATCTCTAAAATGCCTTTTTCTAGATGAATAATCAGCTTACCAAAAATCTTCTGTGGTAACACAGTACCAAATCAATTCTGAATCAAAAGCTTTAAAAAACAAAACAGAACCCAAACACCAAATACCCAACCCACAAAACAAAAATTGAAACATTTTAGTGGCCTTCAGGCAAAATCAAGTTTTCAGTGAAAATCAGGATGCAGTTTTAACTAGAGAATCTGTATTAGGAAATGTTGGCAGATAAGAATGTTTGGCCAGTGTGCTATTTTGTCTCAATCTGATTTGCTCAATTGTTCAAAAGCAGAGAGAAAATCCGTTATTGGGGCCTTTGGTTATCAGGTCCCTCAGGTGTATTGGGGTAATATTGTGCTTCCCACAGCTTCCATGGCATCTGAGGAATATTTAGAGATTCAGTTCAGCAGCACACGTCAGTGATAGCAGGAAAAAGACAATAGCTGTCTGACAGTAACCCCTCTGTTCTCAGTTACCCTAGAGAGCAAGCTAATGGAAGAAGAAAAAGAAATACCCCATCTCTGCTACAGGCGAGAGCAGTCCTGGGTTTGCCTGCATCTTGTGCATGGAAGTAAAGGTGACTTCTTAGGCCTTTTGCTTTCCCAACACACCATCCAGCCATTACTGGAAGTCATGCAGACACATATCAATGTATTCCTTTTTTCTTGAGAGAGGTGATGATGTCAACTGTGCAGCCAATACATTATTAGAAAAGGAAGAAAAAGGTCATCTCGTCAGTATGGCAGACTTTAGCCCTTATGATTATGCCATTGCTAAAATCCATGCAGTTTCTTTTTTGTTACTACAATATCTGCACAAGGACTGTGGCAGTATCTTTTGTTCGATTTGGAAGAATTAAAGATCAAAATATCTTAGGTAAAATTTGCTGAAAGGCTTTTGATGGGTTTTACTGATTTGCTGATCATTGTCAGTAAATTGTTTGCTTATAGTGGAGGGGTGAACTCTGCAGTAAGTCAACTGTGCTTTTTCTTTTTCTCATATATCTCTGTTGAAAGAAGGAATATGTTTCAGGGGTGAAGATAAGTGCAATTTTAAACAGTCGCATTAAATCGCGTTTTTAGAAGAGACAGGATTTCTGTATCAAAAGATAAATTGTCCAACAGCCTAAATATTGAACTGACTATAAGTTATTTAATCAGCTGTAAGGTCATGACTGTGTAAGAAACCGTTCTTGGCATGGTTTTTAAAAGAACATTGGGCTTCCACTACACTTTGTTCAGACTCATTGTGCCTCTGAACAGACAATGGTACAACAAAATTGTTTTAAGCCAGTGAATTCTGTACAAGTGCATGTATTTCAGAGATGTGTGAGGAGGATCACCCTTGTGATCCTCCTCACACATCTGCAGATGCCCTTACAGAGGTTCCCCGTTGTCTACTCTGACTCCTCCATGCTCAGTGGGTCTGCCTCTTATGTCCAAAGTGAAGTGATTACCTTCATGAGTGACCTTTTACTGTAGGCATTACTCTGTTTTTCTGGTGTGTGCGCTGTTTTCCAAATTGTGTGTTTGAGCTACTTTGGTGCAAGTCAGCATGACTGAGATTCTGTTCAGCATCTTAGCTTGATTTTGGATCAACAATGCTTTTGTTAATAGCAAAGCAATAATGTAAGCAAATACAACGGAGCTTTAAGTAAATTAAGAATAGAGAAACATGATTTTCCCTCATGTGCATCATATGGATCACTCGGCTATGAAAGGGCTGAATACCAAAGAATTACTGAAGATGAAGGGTGAAGTGGTGCATGTTGGGGGCATGTTGTGCCTAGTGTCACCCCGAAACAAGTTCTGATCCCTAGGGTTAAAGGATTCAACTCTCATGATTAACTTACAGCAAGGAAAAACTGGAAACAGCAAACAATACTCAGTGGAATAAATCTTGAGGGCTGTATATATGTTTGTATAGAGTCATTTTATGATTGCATATTTTAATGAATGAAATGCTGATTGGTTTGTAACTTCAGAATACACTGCAGAAATTATCACAAGATAATTTTTGTATTTTATAGAGTACATCTTCTTTCTTCTTTATTAATTGTAAGAACTTAGAAGCTTAAAAAAACCCCATACTTTCTTAGCTAATTAAATTGTTGTTCTGTGAGGAGTGAACCTTGGATGCCTGCAGCAAAAACCCCAAGCTACACGTTTCATTTGGTCAAAGAGTTAACTTCAGCTTTTTGTTTTAGCTTCTCTCTGCAGGGATCAGACGGCCATAGTGTTCTGTAGTGGGTTGCATTTATCAGAAGGGTTTTTTATTGTTTACTTGTAAAAAAGGCTTATGAGCACTGAGTCTACAGCATGAATTTGGAATGGGGAAAAATACTGAGAAGGAGGAGAAGAGTAAGTATTTTGCATTTGAGAGATATTGGTGTATTCAAGGATAGTCTTATTTACCAGAGAGATTTTCTACTTTCCTCTCACACACCATGAAATGTAGCTTAATACTGTTGATTTATTACATCAGTTTTATGGTAGCTAGCTGCATGGTTAGGTGTAGGAGGCAGCGTGCCTATCTGAAGGCAATCTAGTAAGGACTCATTCTGATGTTGCTGAGTTAAAATTAATCTGTTTAGGAAGAGAATTCATCTTGCCACTGCTCTTTAAACATACGAGAAAAGGCCCCTTCTGCAAGGGTTAGAGGCTTTTCAGTAGTCAGAGTTGTCAACAGAGTGAGTGCTCTGTTGGCTTTCCCTCTGTGGAGGTCTGTGTGCAAAGTGGAAATTCAAGGTTGAAATGGGATCTCTGCAATCATTTATGTGAAAGTTGTACAATGATGCCCCTAGATGAAAGAATACATAAAAATTCATAAGATACATGAGGAGCAAATTTCATTAATATTTATCAGCCTTCTCCTTTGTGGAATATACAGATGTTAGCTCATTGTTGCATTTAAATGCAGTATACTCAAGACAGGAAAGAAGTAATGGGCAGTAAATTTCAGCAATCTACTACTTCTGAGTATACCTGTACATGGCCATGGAGCCAGAATTATAGCATCCCTACTTTCAAAACAATGTTTTCAGCTACTCTTTTCCTCACGTGACTTTGTGAAAATTAATCAACTTCATTAACATCCCAAATTAAGAAGTGCATTAAGGCAATTTGGTTTGTAAAGATTGGCCTTCAGACTGTTCCAATTGCCTACCATTAAAACCCCAGCAATACTGGAAAATTAAATTATGATGGTAAAACACCACTTCTGTTAATATAGATGGTTTTCAATCTTTTGCGCTCTTTCTGAGAAAGGACGAAAGTTCAACCTGTAGCTCACTGTTTAGTGCTGCTTCAGAAGTGTAGCTGAAGTGGAGAGGGTTATTTGAAGTTACAAATGTGCTAAAGCCTATCAAATTCTGCAGTGGTGACTCGTTCTCATGCGAGGGGATAATTACTTGGAACCAAGGTGCTTGGCAGATGTACTTTGTGCCTTACCAGAAAATCAGGCTGAGCAGTGCAGTGTAATAAGCAGTATTGTATAACATGTTGTTTCAATTAGCTCATGCCAGGACCTGTTAACAGCACTTTCTCACATTTTTATTTCCCAGCCAAACGCAACCGTAATACCACTGGAAAACACAAGAAAACAATTACAATCAATCCATCAGTTCTAACTAAATAGCAATATATCAGCAGTTACTGAGGGGTCCTTCACTGTTTTTTTTGTTGACTGATGAAGCTATCCTGAAGTAAATCCAGAGTGTGAGCAGTCTTAACAGTGGTAATGCTGCTTGTGCCTCACACTCAGCAGTTTCACCTGCTGTGGTTCTCACCTGAGACTTTGAACAAAACAGCATCTCACTCTTCAGGGATGTGGGAAAGATACCACCACCTACTTCTGTATAAAAAGTTCCTATCTTGGTTGACAACTTCATGCAATGCCACGGACTTCTTGTGATGTTCTGCCATCTGTGATCATAGTTTCCCACCATAGACACTTGTTGCTTTCATGGCAGACTCTAGGACTCACATGGTTGGCTTTTGCCTTCTCTCTTTCCTTGGCTACTGCAAGTCCTGTCTGGGTGTGATGTTGGTTTCCACTAGTGTACGCCCTCTCCTTGAAGTTTTCGGTTGAGCAAAATGCAATAGCTATTGAGAAAATTTCTCCTCATCCCATGTTTTAGATCAGATATTTGTGCAGATACACTGAAGTGCCAGAAACATCTGTGTGAATTTCTGCTAAGTGGGCCCTCCAGTTTCACACTGCATTACTGTGAGAGTCAACTGTCATCAGTAAGATAGCAGCTAGAGCCATGCACATTCTCCAGACAGACTTCAGAGAATTACAGCATTAGTCTCTGTGTTAAAGTTGGAAAAAAATTTAAATAAAACAATCAGAATTGATGCAGATCTCTCTGCGGTAGAGGCTGGCTGTAATGGACTGTCGGAGGCACACTCTGGTGTGGAACTGTATCAGATCTGGGCAATGTTTGCCACACAACGGGCTATTACACAAATGCTACCAGAGGAGCAGTTCAAACAGCCCTGAAAAAAAAAAAAAAATCAATGATCTAGAAAAACAGAGTTGAAGAAATGATGATAGGACTGTAAGAGTCCTGAAGGAATTGAGGGCTCTGACCCTGAGAGGATTTTAACTAAATGGCTACTTAGTTGATTGGATTTACGTGGGGACAGAGGGGTGGAGGGGCAGGGAGGAAAAAGCTTAAATGAAGCTGAATGAAGAAAAGAGTCTCTAATAGATCAGACTGAACAATAGTAAGAGCTCTATTACAGTCTTGTTAAAATTCCCCTGGCTGAACAGTTACTCACTTATCATGTTAAGATCCCACTATAACGTGTTCCTAAGGGGTTTTTTTCAGTTTCAGATTGTATGCATGCCATAGTAGAAACAAATCAGTAGTTCTCCAGCTATTGTGCCAAAGGGAGACTGTGAGCTCCTTCCTTGTGAGACATCAGCAGCACAGAGCTCATCAACCCAATGTGAGCCAGGTACAGACCATTTAGATCAGATTTCTGCATCGGCCTTTTCATCCAGGTCAAGAGTGTGTCTTTCATTTCTTGTTCTTGCCTACGTACAGCCAATTTGCTTCTTTTTCTGCTATTAAAACGTCACTCCTTTATTCTCCTTCACTGAATGGCATGTGTCTGTGAGTCCTCCCAGCAACTCTTGGATCTTGTTTTTTAAATCTACTACTAAGATCTACTGCTTTCTATTATTCTGACTATATTCCACTCCTCCAAACATCAGAGCCTCTCTCCTGTTCCCTTTGTTCAGAAAGACAGGTTTCTAGTTTTTCTTCAAGCTCAGATAGTAACTTTATTTTAAACAACTAAAACAGGATCCACATGTAGAATATGTCTATCCATTTATTATTACACTGTCAAAAAGTGTCGTGATCAGCACTACAGCATAGTTCCCAGCAGACCGCTCTCAGGGTTCTGTTCTAAGTGACCTCTACCCATGGACACCAGTTGTCAAGGGCAGTGCCAGCCTGCTGCTTAGCAGGAACTCATTTAAATTTATTTGTAAATACAGAAATTTAAAATCACTTCATATAGAATTTTCACTTTAAAAAAAAATAGTCCTTAATCTTGCTGGGATTGTTTTTTCAGTTTGACTAACAAGAGGTGAAACCTGAGCACACCTGCATATGAGGAGTATTTGCACCTTGCCTGAGTGCTCTCACTTGTTACTGACCCACAGCATATTCCATTATTTAAAAGACTTGATTTTGCAAGCATTTATGTGTGCTCTTAATTTCTTCACATAAGTAGTCTGTCCTTCAGAAAGGTGTTGCCTTATGCTTAAAAATACCTTTAAAGGCTAATCTTTGATAGGTTCCTAAATAAGTAGCAGGATCCTTGATAAACAGTAGGTTTGCTTTGCTGTTGTTGGAGTGTAAAATCCCTAGAAGATGTTCTGAGTTTAGACAGCTTGCTTTGAATATTCATTCACTGGATTCATATAAATTCAGATTATGGTTGTCACACTATTTAGAAAATAGACTGCAAAATTATTTCCATAGTTCTAGTAATTCTTAACCTTCAGCAGAAGGTTAGAGGGACCAATGGAGTTATAGTTCCTTTTTTAGATTTTCCATATTTTTACTGTGCTTGAAATAACTACTTCTTACCTTGTAAATATACAGGGAGAGTCATACTTAGTAGTTGGTCTTTTACACAGTCTGAAGTTACTGAGCAATTTTTAGAGTATATTCTGCTCAATACAGGACACCAGCACAAATTATATCCTTCTTTTCATGACTTTTAAAAAATAAAATCATCATGACTAAAGTTCTGTTTATAAACTAAAACACAGAATTTTGAGAAGAATCAAGAAATTCTTGAATTATTGATAGGAAAAGAAGCATCAATCTGCCATCCTAGGGGAAAAAAAAGGAGTTGCTTTCATTAGCTGTTTTTCAATCTTTAAAATATTTGTGAGCATTGTGTATTCTTTAAATATTGTGAAAAAATTTGGAAAAACATTTGAGTTATCCTGTTATCACAGACAAGTCGAATTTTTGCATATTTAGTATTGATTCTTGCTATAATCACTTTGACTAAAGACGTTACTAAAGCTTCTTCTGAAACATTAGCTATTTGAAGTAATTTCAGATTAATTTATTTTTTAATATAAATTTATCAAAATGTATCTCAACATTTATCATTAACATTTATCCAAATTACTTCCCTGCATAATCTTAGCAGCAGCACTATAAAACTGTAAATTTATTTTAAAAATATTTCACATTTATAAACTTCTTACAATTACTAATAGAAATGTTTCTGTATTTGCTTTAGTGATTTGTTGAATGCAGATGGACTATTATATTGAGAATTAGTTCACATGACTTGTAAATATAGGGGTGAAGTCTGATACAGGAATTAAGCTTTCCTTCAACAAAAACAATTCATGGTAGTTCTTTTGAAAATACTGTAATTGTTAAAGCTGAAATGACATTAAAATGCACATATTAAATATGTATTAGATAAATCTTAAGCCTGAAGTATGCAAATGTTGGAGCCTGTAATTACACTTTTTGTTTTTCCTGATGTGTCTGTTGATTTTTTGATGATACTGAATTTTCCTCTTCTGATCTTCTAACGTTTAAAAAAAACCCCAACATACCAGGTTAAACCATACTAGCTTAAAAACAGAGCTAGCCATACCAGGGTTAGTTGCATTATCATCAAATCCAAAGTGGATTGTTCTGTTGAACTAGTGACTCACCTCACCTTCAGTATTTGTTAAGTACATTTGGTACATCTTAGATATTAAGGGAAGTAAATAGCTATATAAAACCAATTTCCAATCAAATGCCATTTGAGAATTTGGAGTAAATATTGCATTGTTGTATGTGCTATCATTTATTATTTACATGGAATAAAAATAAGACTTTGACCTTCAGTGATTCAGTTGTTTTCTAGGATACTATGTAGGTTTCACTAAATGTAATTTAGTGTTCTGGAACATGGGTAAAAAGATGTGCAGATACAGACTGTAAGGAAGATGTTAATTATCTTAAATTTAATTACAGAAAAAGATCATGATGAGAATACATAAAAATGCTTGAAATGCAGCCAAAACATTTTCCAAAGAGCATTAAAAAATGATTGCTGTTTACTAATCACAGATGATGTAGACACAAAGCTGCGGTAAGAAAGATGCTTAAATTTCACCTATGTGGGTAGTGGTAGAGAATGAGGGCCAGTTGTAAAGTGAACTGGAACCTTAGTCTTATAAAATGAGTAATTTGTCTAAGGCTGAAGAAGAGCCTTCCCTGTTACCTCTGAACCATGACAGCTGGACATGTCAGCAGCCTCCATAAATGACAAATTTCTCCACATGGACTTCCTCATCCCAAAGTACCGATACCCACAAATTGCATGATTTTTGTGAGGAGTCCTGCAAGTTTCAGTGGTCTCCTTTTGTGTTTCATGTAAAGTCTGAAGATTACAGATAGGAAAGAAGTAATGGTACGTGACAGCAGCATTACCTAATTGATAACTAGAGGATTTTAAGGATTACTGTCTCTTTCATGCAGCTGGGAGCTTCCTTCATTGTGGCAAAGATGGAAAGTTTCACAATCCGGTACTTTCAGACAAGAAATATGTGTTAGCTAGGGATGAAACAGAAACATCTGTTTATTGGAAGAATTGCTTGTGATTATTGATTTTCATCTGAGCACTCTGACTCCCAGTTAGTTCCTTTGAAGGTTCTGCTGATTTCTGACAAGACTCATTTTTATGTTGTTTTATGCCAAGCTGAATCCCAGAGAGTTAATTTTTATTCCTATTAAATGTAATATTTGAGGTTTAGATAAGTCACTTAATTCAAATGAGCATTAGAACATCCAAAATTATTGTTTCCTTTCAGAATTGTTTAAGCTTTTTCCAGTTTTGCTTAGACTGCTCCTTTTCCCCCACTTCCTCCAAGAAAACAAAGTGTAGGTAATTGGGCTGGCCATTTGGCTGGCTGGCTTCCAGTTCTCCTCTTCCTCTTAGTTTGAGGTGAATAGGCAGAAAAGACAACAAATAAAAATAGTTACAGAGACACACCAATGAAAATGGATTGGACTTCTCACTCCTTAATATCCAGGTGGTTCATATGAACCTTTATATTCCACAGAATACTACCGTTTCTCAGACTGCTAGGAAATCTGAACTTCCCAAATCTGACGGTAAGACAAGTGCAAATTGTAAGGCAAGACAAAGCATAAATTTCCAGGTAATACAAGGACAATCCTGAGACAAGGGTTCAGGATCATCTTCCTAATGCTCTGTAGTGTAGTACTTTAAAATACAAACTGCCTCATCCCACCCCATCTTTTTTTATCACCTTGATAAACGAATTCAGTACTCCAATGCTAATTAATCTTAAGGTGAGAAGAGGAAAGAGATCTGAGATACTGCAGGAGTGAGGGGAAGGAATGGAAAGGAACTAGAAGGGACCAGGAGCAGGGCAGAGCATGGGGTGAGTAGGAATGCAGAGCAGTGCAGGTGAGCCTTGGCCCTGAGTCCGGCATGTGCTTTTTGCTAACAGCGAGATCTGGCCTGTCACTAACATACCTTCTGACATCTGTTGAAAAACCCAGTTGGAGCATAACAGGAAGTCTGAAGCATCATGCTCTGTCCCACAGACTGCAGTCAGAAACCTCATTCAGCCTTGGCTGTGGATTTGGCATGCTTTTGCAAGTCGATTTTGGGGAGGTTTTGTTCTGACATCTCAGGCAGCAAACACCATGAGCTGGTGTGGGGCTGGCTCCCATGCCCGGGTAGGAACAAAGGGAGCTAGGGGAGTGAAACCACCACCTGGCAGAGCCCCAGGAGGGCTGCTGGGCCTGACATGTTTAGGGAGAAAGGATTCATTTATATTTTAGGCAAATCAGAAAACACTGTGGCTCATAGACCTTACAGGCTGCGCAACAGATGGTGTTGTTTTGGTTGGCACGGGAGGCAGGTGTTAAAGCAACTTCCAGAGATAATGGAGCTGCAACCAGCAGAGTTGAAAAGAGTACAGAGAATTACAGGGCATAACACAGTTTACATGGAGAACAGGAGAAGAGCTTTGAAACTGAATTCAGACTTCGGAGACAGCCACCTGACTTGTTCACTGCTTGTAGGTAAAGTCTCTTGTGACTAGAAAAAGGGAAACATTGCACCCATTTTTAAAAAGGGTAGAAAGAAGAACCCCGGGAATCACCGACCTGTCAGCCTCACCTCTGTGCCTGGGAAGATCATGGAACAGATCCTCCCAGAAGCTACGCTAAGGCACATGGACAACAGGAAGGTGATTTGAGAAAGCCAGCATGGCTTCACCAAGGGCAGGTCCTGCCTGACCAACCTAATGCCTTCAATGATGGAGTAACCACATCAGTGGACAAGGGAAGAGCTACAGATGTCATCTATCTGGACTTCTGTATGGTCTTTGACACAGACCCCCCACAACATCCTTGTCTCTAAATTGGAGATGGATTTGAGGGGTGGACTATTCAGTGGAGGAGGAATTGGTTGGATGGTCGCATCCAGAGGGTAGTAGTCAACTGTTTAGTGTCCAGATGGAGATTGGTGACAAGTGGCATCCCTCAGGGGTCTGTAATGGGACCAGTACTGTTTCATGTCTTCATCAATGAAGTAGTGGGATCAAGTGCACCTTCAGCGAGCTCACAGACAACACCAAGCTGAGTGGTGTGGTTGACACACCCAAGAGATGGATGGGATGCCATCCAGAGGGACCTGGACGAGCTCGAGAAGTGGGCCCATGTGAACCTCATGAGCTTCAACAAGGCCAGGTGTAGGGTCCTGCACCTGAGTTGGGGCAACCCTGGTATCAATACAGGCTGGGGGACCAAGGGTTGAGAGCAACCCTGCTGAGAAGGACTTGGGAGTACTGGTGGCTGAAAAGCTGGACATGAGCTGCCAGTGTGCGCTTGCAGCCCAGAAAGCCAACCGTATCCTGGGTTGCATCAAAACAAGCATGGCCAGAAGGTTGAGGGAGGTGCTTCTTCCCCTCTATTCCTCTCAGGTGAGACCCCACCTGGAGTACTGCATCCAGCTCTGGAGCCCTCAGCACAGAAAGGCCATGGACCTGCCGGAGTGAGTCTAGAGTAGGCCACAAAAATGATCAGAGGACTGGAACACCTCTCCTATGAAGAAAGGCTGAGAGAGTTGAGGTTGTTCAGCCTAGAAGAGAGAAGGCTCTAGGGAGACCTTACTGCAGCCTTTCAGGGCTTAAAGGGAGCTTTTAAGAAAGATGGGGACAAACATTTTACCAGGACTTGTTGCAATAGGACAAGAGGTAATACTTTTAAACTAAAAGAGGGTAGATTTCAACTAGATATAAGGAATAAATTTTTTACAATGAGGGTGGTGAAACACTGGAACAGGTTGCCCAGAGAAGTTGTAGATGCCTCATCCCTGGAAACATTCAAGGTCAGGTTGGACAGGTCTTTGAGCAACCTGGTCTAGCTGAAGATGTCCCTGCTCATCACAGGAGGATTGTCTAGATGACCTTTAAAGGTCCCTTCCAACCCAAACTATTCTGTGATTCTAGGAGGAAAGGAGATACAATGGAATGAGATGCTTAAGGGCTCCCATGGGAATGGTATAAATTGCTGAAAATATGTAACCTTGTCAGGGCTGAGACACTGTGGCTGTCATCTTTTATTGTTGATGTTTTCCATCCCCATATATCACTGAAAGAAGAGATGTGCTGTCTGGGAGAAGTAAAAGTTGTGAAAAATGGGTGTAGATGGTCCTTGAACATGGTAATATTTATTCACCAGAGCAGTCTGAAAGAAGAAAAAATGTTCAGCCAGGGAATATGTCTTCAGGCTGCAGAAGGTCTCATTTTCAGCAATGAATCCCAACCAGTCAATTTCTGGGTTTTGTTTCTGTAGCTGAATTTCAGATTATAAACCCTTGCTGGGAACACCTCTGTCAAGCCACAAGTCCTGCTCTGATGGTGCGCCTGGTCTGATCTCTCTGTTGTCTCTACTGCAGGTTCACCCCTCCACCAAGATGGCTGGGGTGAGTCTCAGACCTGCTGGGCTGTGAGCCCTGTGGGCAGGTGCCTGCACAGGGCTGGGCACAGCCTGCACTGGGACACATGCCGGTTAGACCATGCTCAGCCATTTGCTGCTGTGGCCAAATAGTGCTGGATAGCTAATCGTACTGGCTTCCTGATTCAGTTAATGCTTGCTTGACTACAACTACTTGTACTGCAACCTGGGCAGCCATACCTTGTATTCAAGTGAAATTCCAGAGGTTCATGCTACAGGCTTAATGAAAGAGCAGTATTAAATCTTGCTAACTCTCTATTCATGTTAATTTTCCCGTTGACAAAGACCCACTAACAGTCTGCCCAATTTATTTTGTGACTCAGGCATAATTTCCTGTAAAGGGACACTTGAAATTAAAAAGAAAGGCTATCACATTGGCTGTGCCAGAGCAAAGAAATGCTGGGTGCCCCTGCACAGTTTTCTTGCAGGTCAAATAGAGATATTGCTGCAACCTCATCAGGTCAAGCAAACCTTAAAATGCAGAGACCAGCACATGTGATGCACATACTGCCATTGGTGTGCACCCAGCTTCAGAGCCCCGGACTGGGAGAATTACTTGTTAGGTATTGACTTCTTAGGTATTTTTTCAAGCTGTATTTTCAAGGGTTATTTCCTCTATTTCTTCTCTCTTATTTTAGCTAATTTTATTTCCATTTCATTCTGACATACTTCATCACTGTTACCATGAAAGTAAATAGTAGCACAGTTGCTATAGTAGTTAGTGTATACAGATAATTAAAATAGAAAAATATTATTCCACTCATTTCCTTTCACTAACTTAATGAAGAGTCATTCAATGTTTCAAAAGCCACTTACTCTTTAAGATATACTTCCTGATTGTGTTAGCTTCTCACTTAGCAAGTAGTATAAAGAAATGCAAGCTATGTGTCCCAGTTAGAAAAATGTAATAATTCCGAGGTTATTGTGTGATAGGGATCCTTTTCATCTAAGGATTGCTGTGAATAGATCTTGCAAAGTATTTTAGACCTATAAATCCCTATAACTTTTTTCACAAATTTGTCAGTCACTTGATCTGTTCTTGAAAGTATGTATGGATTATAACTGGTGTATACAGATGAAAAGAGTGAAAAATAATCTCCTTGGAAATATAGTATCTTAGTTTTCTAATTTAGACTGCTAAGGTTAGTACCAAGTGTTAGTTATGATCTGCCAGGAATATTGATGCTCAAATTGTTTATAATAGGCAACTGAAAGTCTCCCTTTACAAGGAGAGCTATCGGGTTGATATAGTGCTTAGGGATATGGTGTAGTTGAGAACACTCAGTGTTAGGTTAATGGTTGGACTAGATAATCTTCAAGGTCTTTTCCAACCTAGGTGATTCTGTGATTCTGTGAAGGCTGCTCTTTCTCCAGTGACTGAATGCTAGAAATAGCTATTATTCTTGAAGTACAATTCTAGATTTTAAGTGGTTTAGGGACTTAGATTGCAATAGGACATTATATCTAAATTATTATGTCTAAATACAGCATTGCTGTGATATCATCCATGTTAAAATAGGGGCAGTACAAATTACTTTGTAGATATGTCTGTGGGAAGATGAGCGATACAATATTTAAACTATCTCTGACCTGTGCGTATTTCTTTTGGCTGTATGCTGCCTGGTAGTCTCAAGTCCATAACTTTCAACATTTGAGGTTGACTTACCAAATGACAAAATAAGCTCAACACCCACCCTGCAAAAAGAAGTCTTGTATAGAAACATAGTGTGAAGAATGTTTTAAATCTTTGCAGGATGAAATACTTACAGATTTTTTTAAAGTGTCAGGCTGTATAAAAGCGTAGGTTTTGTTTATCATTGCCTAGTCAGACAGATTTTCTCCTCTTTCAATCTGCATTTAATATAATGAGAAACCTACTGTAATTTAATTTGACATGTAGTTTGTATATGCTGCCCAAATTTAGAATATGTGGCACTTCAAACATACTAAAGTTCTCAGTCTTACTCAGTTTTGCTAGTCAAAGAAAGATGATTAAAATAATCTCATCATTTTTGGAAAAGTCAGTATGCATTCTTCCTTCCAAGTAGTGCATTTGTCTTGCCTGTTGGCCTGTTATCCATGTTCTCAATAAAATGTGAGATTTTGTGTGGCAGTTGATGTGAAGTTAGCACACCAGTATTATTAACAAGAGATTTGAATGTAAGATTATACAGCTATTATCATTAGTTTCGAAAATTTGGATTGTTTTAATATTCAAGAATAGATTGGTCTCATTTTCCTTTATTGCAGTTTGAACATATCACAGCATAATTCAGATCTGAAGAAATACCATCTATTCCAACCACCTGGTCAAAGTCGGGTGAGCTATGAGGTCAAATGAGGTTGCTCAGGGGTTTGTCTAGTTGGTTTTGAAATCCTTCAAGGACAGAGACCGCACAGCCTCTCTGGACAGTCTGTTCCACTGTTTCACTGTCCAAGCAGTGAAAGAAACCTTCATCTGATATCCAATTTGGATTTCTCATTTCAGTTTACATCTGTTGTCTCCTGTTCTCCTGCCATGCACCACTGTGATGAGCTGGCTCCATCTTCCCAGTAACTTTCTTGTAGGTACTAGGAGCTGCAGTCAGGTCTCACCAAAGGTGCCTCTTCTCCAGGCTGAACAAGCCTAGCTCCCTCAGTCTCTTCTCATGAGCAAGTGTTCCAGGACCTGACCATGTTGGTAGCTCTCTTCTGAAACTGCTTCCATTTATCAGTGTCTTTTGTGTGATGGAGGGCCTAAAACTGTTGTCTAGGGAGTGCTGAGTAGAGGGGGTCTGTGGCCACAGGTCTCCTGTTCATGCAGCCATGGGTGCCACTGGCAGTCGTTGCTGCCAGGACCGCTGCTGGCTTCTGCTCAGCTCAAGTCTGCTCGCACCCACAGGGCAATGTCCTCGGAGCTGCTCCCCAACCAGTAGGCGTTATTCCTCTCCAGATGCAGGATTTTGCATTTGTCCTTGTTGAGTTTCATAAGGCTTCTGTCAGCATTCTCCTTTAGCCTGTCTAGGTCTCCCTGAACGGCAGCTCTGCTCCCAAGCATATTGATAGCTCCCACCATTTTGGAGTGAGCTGCAAAACATGAGACAGTGAGCTCCACCACCTCCTCTGCATCACTCATAAAGATGTTAACCAGGACAGGTTGCAGGACAAATGCCTGCAGTACTCTGCTTGTAATCAGCCTCCAGGCAGAGCATGACCCATTGACCATCACCCTCTGAGCCCAAACAGCCACTCAATTTTGTACCCACACCGGCTGTAACATCCTAACATGGATACAAGAATACTGTGGGAGATGTGTCGAAAGCCTTGCTGAAGTCAAATGGGCCTGCTTGTTTCTTTGTTTGGCCTTGTACTTCTAATTTGTATTGTTTCCCTTAAAGTTCTTTTTGCTGTTTTTCCCTGCTCTTTAGAAATTTTTGAAGCAGTTCTTTTGACTGACAGGACCAGAATCTCTTCTTTTAATGAGTGGCCTTTTGCTTTTGTTTTATTGAGTAAGAATCAGAAGGAATTATATTTGTCAATAATAAAAGAAGTAATGGAGACTATTAAGGAAAGGAATACTAAAATTTCACTGTTGTTCAATAAATAAAAATTTGATGTGCCAGACTCTCTTTTAGACTTTTTGAAAATTTGTATCTATAGTAGAAATGGTTTCTCTTAATTATAAAGACAACTTATAATACAGTCTAGTGGAAAGCTTTGTTTTCGTAGCAGTATCAAAAAGGTTATCCTTCAGCCTCAAAAAATGCATTCAGTCAGACTCTGTTTAAGCTGATTTTTAAATGCGTTCTTACATATATCCTGTCCCGGTAAGTTCTATTAGAATACAAAAGTTCATTTCTAAGTAGTTGCAATCCCTAAACTATCACAGTTTAAGGATATAAATGTAGTATTTGCAGGCAAGAAACTCCTCTATATCTGTATGCATGTGCACAAAAACTTGCATCTTTGAGACCAAAATACCCAGCTTGTATCAGAAATAGTGTGACCAGCAGAAGTAGGGAGGTGATAGTCCCCCTGTACTCTGCACTGGTGAGGCCAGTTTTTGGCACCTCAGTACGAGAGAAATATCGAGGTGCTGGAGTGAGTGCAGAGGAGGGCAACAAAGCTGGGGAAGGGCCTGGAGAACAAATGCTATGAGGAGAGATTGAAGGAGCTGGGACTGTTCAGTTTGAGGAGGAGAAGGCTGAGGGGAGACCTCATCACTCTCTACAGCTACCTGAAAGGACATTGTAGAGAGGTTGATGCTGGTCTCTTCTCACAGGGAATTAGTGACAGAACAAGGGGAAATGGCGTTAAACTGCAACAGGAGAGGTTTAGACTGGACATTAGGAAAAAATTTTTCACAGGAAGAGTGGTCAGACAGTGGAATAGGCTGCCCAGGGAGGTGGTGGAGTCACCATCCCTGGATGTGTTTAAGGGTCGTTTAGATGAGATGCTGGGGGATATGGTGTAGGGGAGAACTGTAGAGTAGGGCTGGTGGTTGGACTCGATGATCCCAAGGGTCTTTTCCAACCTGAATGATTCTATGGTTCTATGAAAATACTGAAGAACCTGAATTCCATTTTCCAATATGGCAGACACTGCAGGTCATGTTTCTAAAGCTACCTAGGTACCAAAGGTCTTATACAAGCACTGCGTTCTTAAAACTGAGTTTCTATCTCCATACTTTACATGTCTCAACTTTAGTCATTTTAAGCATATAGTCAGAGTATCCTAGATTCCCCCAACCACCAGTAGAGACAGACAGATCCACCACACAGTGAATTCTTCAGATCAATCCAGATACCTCCTGGACTGCTTGTGCTCTGTACAATTTTAGATTGTATAGTGCTGCCATAATTAAATATACATTTGGGCCTAAATAATACGATTGTATCTACTTAATAATTTAACATCTAAGTCCTGAAAAATAAAGCTATTGAAAGCATTTGTAAAATGGTGTTTAAGGATTTTTCAGACCTGATTTTTATTGTTCATGTTTACTGCAAAGCCCATAAGGCTGGCCTCTAAGTCTGAAGGACTTCTCAGACGCATTTTTGCATGTAAAAGCAAAATGGAAAAATGAAAAGCATTCATAAATTATGTTAAAACATACTTCTGTGTATATTTGCTGGGGGGGTGGGGTGTGCCTTCCATCTGTAATATCTGTACAGCAGTTTTTGTGAAGATAGCGAACTAACTGTCCTCTGCTATGTACACAAGGAAATGGGAGCTTGGTCACTTTTCAGTGGTGGAAACAAAAACAGAATACACACACAAACTGCAGAACAGTTGCTCTGGCCAAAGCCCACTCAGTTTCATCAGTTCAATTACATTTTTCTTCACACATTCAGATAATAAGAAAACAATGTGTTCTAATTTCTTCATCCTATCAGAAAAGAAACATGTATGAAGCAAAGATTAAGACTTCATTAATATTAAAGGAAAAAAGTGTGCTTAGACGGGTCAGAGATAGTAAATGCAAATACTCCAGAGAAATATTTCATATTATATGGAAATCTTTATGCATATAGTAAGACTGCATAAACAGTCTCCTTTTTATTCTAGGTTGTAAGTGGTAATGAATTTCTTGTAGAAAGGTGTCCACCAGAGGCTATGGGACAGGATAAATTAGAGGAAGATCATTGTTTGAGATTTGAACTCATCGAAATAATCAGATTGTGGGGTCTCAAGTCTGCAGCAATTTTTCAGGGCACAGCACCTAGGGCTAGAAGGTAAATAGGAATCACCTGTGTCAGCATGCGGTGCGAAGAGGCAGGTGAGTACCCCAGTACCTCTGCTGTGAGCGGAGTTTAAAGCAGCAGCCCTGGCCAGGAAGGTATGAGAGAAGAGGTGGGGATGCACTAATGGGTACCTGGAGAAACACTGCATTTGGAATGAACAGACAGTTCTCAGGCTTCTCAGCTCTGCTACCCTTCAGCTCAAAAAGCTCCGGGAAAGAGATAAGTCAGTCAGTTAAACACAATAATTATATTCCTTCAAAAGCAAGTGAAAGTGGCACATGTTCAACACAGATCTCCTCCCCCGCTTCTTGATCACAACAGAAGATTTGGGCGGATTTCCTATTCAGAGGCAATCAGTGAGTGTGGAGAGTGAGGGATGCAGAATGCCCTGGCTGACCTTCAGAAGAATTATTGTTTCTTTCACTGATGGTTTCTCCCCCCATCTCCCTTGTACAAGGCTTCAGAGCTACAGAAGCTTTCTATTTAAAAACAGGTGCATAAGTGGAGCTGTCTGCTGTGGGGATGTAATTGATTCAGGACAACAGTGCCCCTAATCAGACAGCTGCTTTTGTCGTCCTGCCCTTTTGTATGAGGGAATAGGAAAATAGCTATCACTATGCATTTTAGTCAGGAAATATTCAGCAAATATTTGTCAAGTAATGTGTGTTTAGAATATTGCTTGAAATTATACATATATTTAACACTTTCCCCTCCTTTACTGCTCAGAACTGTCTGGCTTTAAAGGATACAATTTAATTAGCAATGGCATTTTAATACAGTTACTGGCACTGGCTGTGCTGTATGCAAATAATTTATTTCAGGGAAATTGTATTGGGATTGAAAATGGTTTTTTCTTTCCCAAGAAGTATTATAATTCCTAATTGACTAAAGCTTTGGTGATTTAGAAATGCATTCAAAGAAACCAAGACACAAGTCAAGGGTATAGGGGGATTAAAGTTACTGTCACTCTTATGCAAATGTCTGTCATCCTGCACAAGGCTCACAAATTAAAATTGAAGTGCAGGTTTGCTGCTGCAGTCATGCTTTCAGAATAATCAGTGATTAATTCAACTGACATACCACAACTGTTTCCTAAAACCAGAGCATTATTCTTGTATAACATGGCACATTTATATTGTTAGAGAAGATTTATATCAATTTCATTCTGCATTCAGATTTTTTAAACTTGCTAGATATGAACCAAATGCACTTGCTTGCCCTGAAGATGAGTTTTCTGTGTGCAGCACCATGCCTGTCATTACAGATTAGTGCATCATTTAGAGGGAAAAGGGATAGACAGAATAGATAAAATATTTTGCATATGCATAATCAACACAATTGCAAATAAAGGCAAAAGTCTTGGGAGGCAAAACACAGCTGTAATGCTAATGCCGAGTGAATAATTTTCTTGATGAATTTAGCCTCTGTGTCTGCTCACCAAATGTCCTCAAACATAGTGTAATTTCTGAAAATTTCATTATTTTTGAAATTGCTGGACTGTTTTGGTTTTTTGTTTTATTTTTTACTCTTCAGATTTCATGAAATTTGTGATTATAAAATATTTGATATTCAGTCTGCAGGCTTTATTAGCTAGTAGGCATTGATCATATAAACATACCTCATTTCTAGCTACTGGTGGGATTGGTGTAATTACTTTAGGAATACCATCTGCAAACAGTTGGCCCATAGCAAATTGTTAAAACTTTATTTGTGGTGTATTATGATACGTCCTAGAATTAGTTGCTTTCTATATGTAAGGGAAGAATTTTAAATGTATGTAGTTGTAGTCTTTGAAGGAAGGGCAAAAGATAAAATGATGGTATGTTTCCCAGGGGAGATATATATACAAACTTTTCTCATCACATTTTCACCTATTTGGTCTGGTTGAACTTTTCCTCTGTTTTTCTGTGGAAGGGAATGTTGATTTGCTTTTTTGTCTCATGTTTATAATTTCATTTATAAGCAAATTAATAATGTTCACAAGCATTTTCAGAGAGGATCTGTAAGAATTCTCTATCTGAAAAGAATTAGAACCTCTTTCTAGTACAATATAGACAACTTATTAGCAAGCCGTAAGGGAACAAGCATTATTTCTGAACAGTTATTGCCCTTCAGAGTCATTAGATGATTGCTTTGCATTTTGTGGAAGGAAATATTTACGTTAGTGGTAATAAGTTTTATTTCACTTTCTTATTCTAGTTATTGGAAACTGCTGCAGTGAATCCAATTAGGCAGTTCAGTCTTGTTATTCACAGGCTGCCCAATGATTTGGGAATATTCTCTGTGATTGTGTTCTAATGGGTAGCACACAGGTTATATCAGGAGCCATTACAGAAAGTAGAAAGCTACAACTTTTGAAGTATTTTCATACAGAAATAAAATCTTGTGTTTTGCAAAACAGTAAATCAAG
>NW_020799097.1:71528790-71537749 GCF_003259725.1 Athene cunicularia | reverse complement strand
GTTTAAAACTATTTACTTGTACAAGCACCAAACAACAGACTGCTGCTTCCAGTAGTGTCTGTATTCTTGCATTTGCCTTTCTATAAATCCATTAGTCAGGCACCACTCTTCAACAGCCTCTGTATTGGGTTTTACAAAGCATTACATTCAGTTATTCTAAAATCAGCATGTTACATATACCAGAAAAAAATCTCAAATATTGTATTTGTCAGTGGCTCTGTGCTGGTGGTAGGGTTGCAATCAAGCTCCCATACATATGATACTGTTAATGGTTCTGATTGTGTAATCTCCAGTCTCATAATGAAGAAGAATGAATGATTGCCCAAAGCAAAACAGTATTTGCAAAGAGCTCATTGTATGCCATTTTCTTTCCTGATACATTCGATGACCAAGTACAAAACCTTGCTAACTCCATAGCTATCATTCAGGAACATGATTTATTTTGATGTGAGGAAGGAAGGTCAAATTCATTTAACAACATTGCATTTCCCCTGCCTGTGTTTTTACTATGTTTAGTGTCTAGATGTTGATTATCAAATCATGTTTCTCAAGGCCTTATTTGAGAAAACGATCTGGATTCAGATTTTATGTCTGTGACACACACTGCGTTTTCAGGAATTATTAGAAGTAGATCAATGGGATGGATCCCTTTAGCACCATTTTGCAGCTTGCTGTCACCCCTACCCATAAGCATTCATCCCCAGCAAGGCACCAAGGTATTGCTGTTGGTCCAGTGTCTGGGGTCTGAAGGCTTTGCTTGGGATTGAGGCTGTTCCCTTATAGGTCCTAACTGCAGTTTATTAAAGCAGTACACCTCAGTGAGGCATATTGGCTATTGCTGTCCTTCTACATTATGAAGCAACAATTTGCAAATTTGTACTACCTTTTCTTTTTCCCTATGAAAGTAATTATTAGCTATAAAGCTGTAATAAATCAGAGCACTTAAAGATGACCCAGAGGAGCCTTTATGTTCCTAAAACCTTGTCAGTCAGGGTTTTGCAAAAACTCCAAGGGAAGTTCCTTGTTCTTTGTTCGAACTTTCAGAGCAATGAAGTTGAGGTTTGATTAAAGATTCTCACTGGGCTTTTTTTTTTTTTTTTAATACTGTTATCAATGCTAATTCAGATATTAGATATAGTAAATTGGTTCTCTTTAATTCCCAGACTACAAAACATTTATGCTGGGATGAAGAAAATATATATATTTTTATATCTTTCACAGATCTACCTATGTCTAGCCAGACCATTTAATTGCTTGCATAACTCTGTATTTGAGGATGGTTTGCCTTGAGCATCAAGATAGCTTGCAGAAAAGGACACGTTGTGCTCTCAGAATGGGAGAGCTAATGCCAGGGTATTGCCAGAGCACTGGCAATGGTGCTCTTACTGTACTGGGAGCTGCAGGCTTTTTATGTGATCACAGAGGTTACTGCAAACACAGACACCTCAAGGCCTTTCTTTACACTGGCAACTTTATTTTACATACTGCAGATGTATTTTGTATTGTGCACAATGTTACTGAAAGTGCCTTGAAGTACTTCTGGTGGAGATGCAAAATATCTCATAAGATGGGGAGTTGGACTAGATGATCTTTAATGGCCACTTCCAACCCCAACCGTTCTATGATAATACGACCATATGATGTGCAGGAAGAAATCTCTTGAAAGAGAAGTTAGTTCCTACATTGTCAAAGACTGTGCTGTTACAGTGATTTGGACAAAGAAATATGGCAACTCTTCTCCTGCAAATGCTGAAAACTAAAATGATTTCTAGAACTATTTGAAGTACTGAGCCTTTAGTTTTATCTCAGTAAAATGGATTTCTTTTCTTAACAGAAAAGTCATTGCTTTTTTACAGTGAATTAAGTCAGAGTTTCCAAAGTTGATATATATGCTCTTTAACAAACTGAATGGGACTAACTTAATGGCAGTTTTTGGTAGGGCAGACAAGGTTAAAAGCATTAGTGAAGAGAGCAGAGACACAGGCTGTCTAGAGAGTATCTGTTGGAATAGCTGGGGTGGGTTTAGCAAGGCAAGTGTAGTTACAAACCATTTTCTGTATACTGTCTGTCTTCCAGACAGTAAATCTACTAACAATATTTGCAATGCAAAGAAATGGCAGGGGGGGAGCAAAGTACTGATGAACTCATGAAGCTATATTGGGAATATCAGAGGTGTAAAGATGAATTGGTGCAGCACTGTGAGAAAGAGCACAGCCCTGCAGCATGGTTCAGGTGAGCACGGGCTGAAGCTGTTGATTTCTCATGTTTTAAATCTTTGCTGTCTGTTGTCCTTCTGCTTCACTGCAGCAAAGGTAAAGAGGTCACCGAAAAAAAAGTTATCTTCCAATGATATATATTGTAAGGAACTTTTTGTAGATTCCCCATCTAGGAATGAAGCTGTTACTGTAACACTGATTGTATTTGTGAAGTCGCTGCAGTCCTGATTAAATAACAAACAAACAAACCTAACCCCCCAGAAAGTGTCTAAAATGGGTGGGGACTGTTAAACTGCGGGATGGGTGATTAGATGTATTTGAGAAATGCAAGTATTACTTTAGGTAACAGTCTAGAGCAGGGCATAGTGACAGTGCATTAACATGCAGGGCCAGCTATCTAAAAACACTAGATCCCCATTAAAGTAGACACTTTAAAAATTATTATTAAAAAGTCATTGAAGTGTGAAATGCAACATTAGAAGAACAATGAAAAAGGAAAATTAAAGAACTGCAAATAATTCTTCCATTTCAAACGCTCTCCAATTATATGCCTGTGTAATTTCTCCTAGTCATTAACTGAAATCAGCTAATGAAGAATGCACAAAACAATTGGGCTGTAGCTCTGCTGTACAATCAGCCCTGTGAATAAAATTGTTACCCGATAGTAATGAAGCATTATTGAAACTGATTAATAGTACAACTCCAGCTGACTTTGATGGGGTAAGAGAGGAGCCAGGATCTTGGTCTCCATCTTTAGCTAATGGAGAGACTTTTAACATCATTGGAATAGGAAAGAAATTCTGCTTCAACATTTCACTGAAACACCTCCAATAAATAGGATTATACATTTGTAAACTCCTCTGATCTAAAATAAACTCAGCAGACTAACAAGTGCATGCTCAAACAACTGAGATGTCTGATTGCAGAGGATGAACAGTAATGCTGAAATGAAGGCAATGTATGTAGACTCAAATCATTCTTAATTTCTCTACACATATATTGGGACAATTAGTGAAAAAACTTGTTCTCAACTGCCAATGATATAAAAGTATCACAAATCACATGAGCAGCTCCACATACATTTAATGGCATGTTCCCTAAAGACAGGAATCTCCATTGCTTTAACTTATTAAAATCTCTGCATGAAATCAGGCTGTGGGTGAAAAGGAGCAAACATAAAAGTGCACTGGATGAAAAGGTGTGACAATGAAGAACTAAACCAAGATATTACTTTAGTCTTACAGTCCCTATGAGGAGAAAGAAGCACAAGCTCCTTTTTGATACTCCACAAAACTTCAGTATCTTCCACTCAACTGCACCCCCACTTAAAGCTTCAATTTCTCTTGGTGATGTCACTCCTTCCTCCCTAATAAAGATTTGCAAGTTGTGCACATATTAACTCCAGGCTCAGCAATCCTAATGTATAGGCTTTGTAGCTGCATGTGAGAATGCAGTAGAGCTCCCAGCTGGCAGGCTTGTCCGGCTGCCCTCTGGGACAGCCCCTTGGGCCGCACGCATGCTGGGCTCCTTCCAGCAGCTTTAGTCACCCCTTGCTAAACCTGCTGACAAGGATCTGTTGCCCATCTTTGTGTGGAGGGTGTAGTGGTAGCAGCAACAGCTTGTTAGTTTTAAGCTTGTTTACTCAGTCTTGGCAGCTCCTTCCCTAGTTCAAAGGGGCAATCTGAGAGGTCATAGTTGCAGCCGTTCTGCTTCCCCTCCCCACTTCAGGCTCTGTTCACCTTGCTGTAACAAGGTGAATCTTTGAATCTTCTAATTCAAAGCCAAAACCAGTGAAAGGGTGTTCAAAAGCAACAATTACTTTACGTTTCTCTGTAATGTCATCATCCTGAAAATTGTATTCATCAGTGAGCCTCAGCGAGAAAGTCGAGAACATCTGGTCCTGGAAAGGCAAGTGTTAGGTGAATATCTAGTTTGACCATTGTTCACCATGAAAAATGACTTTCCATCATAAGAAGATGATATTTACTTGGCATTGCTTTATATCCATAAATCTCAGCTCCTTTTACTCTTGCCAAAATGGTTTTTATTCTGAAAAGAAAATGTCAGAGAGTTGAGAACTTTTAAGACTTTTGTCTGAAGTTGTTGTAGTTATATGGAAGATGCATGAGAGTTATAATGATGGGAAGAAATACAAAAACCTTAAAATAAACTTTTTTTGGAGCTGGAGTGATCCAATGAAATGAGTAGAAGTACTGTAGCATAAATCATAGTTTGGCCCAAAGTCTGAGTACTTCTGCAGTTTTTGATAATTCCATGTAAGGCCTTTGTAATTTTGTCAGCACACAGCATGTGCAGGCAGTGTTGTCATTTCCTTCAGGTTAGCCCTAGTCATGCTTGTTTCCATTATTTTCTAAATATGCTTTTAGGACTGAGTGGTGGCAGGTTTTTTCTTAACCTGTGAAGAAACACAGAAACAGGGAAAAGGATCCCGTAATGCTTCCTTAAACTGGACTGTCAACAAACCCTAACTAGTTTCTGCACAAAGCAAATATTCACTTAATGTTTTCATAGTACAGAAACCAACATCTCAAAACAGGAATAGTGCCAGCAAACTCTGATCCCTGAACAAGTGGTTTACTTGCTCAAACTCTTCAGGTCATATGGGTATCAGCATTTTTCTCCCCCACAATACCTGTTACTTTAAAGAAGTCCATGTGTTGCACATATTCATAATCATGCTTCAGATTTCAGTTGGGAGAGTTATTGTATGTAAAACCTGATACCTTCCCTTCTCTCAGCCTCTATGTACTAGCTATTTAGAGTTGGTTAATAATAAGGTGCAATTGTACGAGTAAGTGATTTTTTTCAAACGTTTTTACAGTATTAGATCAAATTTGCTCTTTGATACATTTAGTGTGTCTGATTTTGGACTTCAAGTGTTTGGGTAGGCCCAGCACCGCTTGAAAGCTGCTGACTGGGGAGCTGTCAAATCTTAGGTGATAACCTAAATGCTAGTGTCAGTACAATATCCAGTGTTAGGTTTCTTCAGGTCTAGCTTGGGCTGCTTCTAAAATCATGAAGGAAGATGCAGAACAGTCTCAGGCACAAGGTCTGGGAATATATGTTCAGTCACTTGCCTCCGAAGCATCGGGAACAAGTGGAAGTGTTGGGGGATCACCTGGCTGAGACCTGTAATGAGCTTGTGGCACAGCTTGGCACACGCTATTGCAATTAGGTCTGCTTTAGACCAGTGCCAGGCTGGAAGAGAAGTCATCGGGGATGTGCTTCATCGAGCGTGCTGTTAAGAAACTGCATGCATGCTCCTCATTGGTACTGTGAGGTTTGGTTGGTTTTTTTCAGGTCAGTTTGATGAGTTTCTTTATTGACTTCCTGAAATTCTCCAAGGAGAACCAAAAAGCTTTAATAGGTAATAAACTTAAGCCTCTTACAACAGTAGTGAAAAAGTTACATTAATTTTTCAGACTTGTGAATGTGATGCTGGGGGTTTTATGTAGTATTTGGGGGGGGGTGTCTTTTTTTTCTTTAATATTTTTTATTATTATTTCTGAAGCACTATTAGTATTCTAAGAGATGCAGAATACTTATTGCAGAAGTGGGAGCACAGGAAACTCAGGTATTCTGAACCAAAGCGATAAGAACTGGCAAGTCCAGGGTTGCAGGATATTCCTGCTACGGGTGAAGGCACTGTAAACACTCACAGACTTTGTAAAGGTGCAGAGTTATCTGGGGTGATTTTCTCCTGGAAGAAAGTCAGAACTAGCTGTCTTAGTGCTTGTCTGCAGGGAAAATTTGCCAATGTAATTAAACTGCTCTAGTTACACAGGTATAACTCCTTGTTCGGTCACTTGTTTCGGGAGGAGTGCCCAGGCAGGGAGTTTATACCAGAGTAACCACGGCAATGTGCTGCCATACGAGTACAGTGAGGCCATTTGCCAGCTGGTGTGTGCCAGGTGGTTGCCATCTGAGATGCTCAGGACAGCATTGCTCATTATGAAAAAAACTGCTGAGCTGTGCCAGGGCCTTAGGCAGGACACACATTCCCATCAACGCCCTGAAAAATAAACATTTTAAGTCATAAGTCAAATCATTTCCCTAGGTATATAAGCTTCAGCTGCCTTTGAAAACCTCCTATCACAGCTTTCTTTCACAGTTCAATTTCATAAAAAGATGAGTTTAACTGTTAATATTCAGCAGGCTTTTGTTACTTGATCCTTAACTCAGTTTCTCACCACCCCACTTTCCTACCACCTCTCTTTCTGCACCCTGCTTGTGGCTGCACTGTGATTCCCGACTGATGGAAAGGCTAAGAAAGGCAAGAGATGACTAGCTGGAAGCGTGGGTGACCTAGCTCCAAGTCCTTGCTTTGCTGAAGACTTTCTGTATGGTCTTGGGTAATACAGTCTCTCCGCAGTTTGATTTCTACCCTGCAAAGATGAGGAGCAGCACATCCACGACTCTGGAAAGAGTTGTGAGTTGTGATAACCACATCAGAGAAGATGAGATGCACAGATTGTGCAGGATGAGAGTTTGGGTCAGTATCTCAGCTGCACTGCATTTCCCAGGACTCAGGAACTGAAAAGTTGTTCATTCCCCAGCCAGGCTGCCTTTCTGCAGCAAATCCACTTTGTCCTCCCTCCTTCTCTCTTACTGAGCAGACTTCCAGAGCTTTAATGGCCCAGAGCACATTTCTGTTTGTCTCAATGCACTAAAAAGGTATCTTTCTGAATGGGGATAAATCCCCTTGAAACTCCTTGTGACTGATTATTACAATGTGAAGAAATAATTGATTTTAAAGCAGGAAGGTTCACAACACTTCTCAGGTCATTTATCTTACAAAGATTTGCCTGAAGAAAGACAAAGCTTGTTCAGAGAGAGATGTTCTAAAGAGGTTGACTTTTCAATATAGAAGATATCACAGTTCATTATGGGACAGGCTCTGCTGTTACTGTCAGTGTTTGCTAACAAGAGGCTCAGAAAAATTGGCAGCACTGGATGTTAATGTTGGATACAAAAAGAGAGAAAAAAAGGAAAAGAAAAAGGAAAAGAAAAAGGAAAAGAAAGAAAAAGAAAAAGGAAAAGAAAGAAAAAGAAAAAGAAGAAAAAGAAAAAGAAAAAGAAAAAGAAAAAGAAAAAGAAAAAGAAAAAGAAAAAGAAAAAGAAAAAGAAAAAGAAAAAGAAAAAAAGAAAAAGAAAAAGAAAAAGAAAAGGAAAAGGAAAAGGAAAAGAAAAAGAAAAAGAAAAAAGAGTGGTATGGGGGGAAACACCATTAAATGTGAGCTACAGCTATTGATCTTAATCTTTTCATCATCCACATGTAGCCTCCCATGCTTGACCTTGTCTGGACTGGAGTTACTTGGTTAGTGTTTTTTTCAGGGTGTTCCTGAACTGCTGAATATTTTGTGTGTTCATCAGCTTGCATAATTTGCTCATAGTTGTCTTACACCGATTCCTGTCTGAGGGGAGGGAAAGCGCATATCTTATGTGGGAACTCTATTATACAGTTGTTAAAAGCAGCTGTTTGAATCGTACTATTCAGTCTTTTCTTTACTTCATTTCAAATGGGACAATTCAGATTGTGAGTTTAGCTCAAGGATATACAATGAGGGTAATCAAACGTCTTTATATAGCCTCAAATTTGTGTCATAAAGAACTGCACAAAAGGCATCCAAAGCAACACTGAAAGTTAGATGGCAATTCTACAGTGTAATATGGCAAGCGTTTCCCTGGCCTGCAACAGGCTTGGAAGTGCTCTGCTGTGGATGGTAGACTTTAGAAAGAAAGAGATCCTCATGAACATACATACGTGCTGATGTTAAAGGTATCTTCCATGTTTCTGAATATGTGTTTACGTCTGTTAACCATAGGCACATGGTATCTTGGACATAACGATGAAGGGATAGGCCAATATTTAATCTGGAGCCATCTGTGTTCCCTCTTCTGGCCATACCACTTTTTCAGCGTTAGATGTGTGGTGATGGGAGAGACAAGCCGAAGCTTTTTAACAGTAAATGGCTGGCGCTAGCTCTCCAGTCTGATCCTTGGTCAGAACGGCGGACGGGGTGATGGAGGTGTGCTTAGCGGGTAGGAGCTGTGGGCCCAGGCCCTTTCCTTACCCAGGCTTTGGCCAGCTTTCCCTCCCTCCCCAGGTTAGCGAGCAGCTTGGCGGGGGGAAGCGGGGGCAGCACTCAACTCTGTTTTCTCTTAAAAGCTGTTTCTGGTTGAGTCTTCCTTTTTTATTTGTAAAAAAATCTCACTCTGCAGAGAATTACTTTCATCAGAAACAGTTTATCTTCTTGTTTCTTTCAACACGCAAAGCAAACCAGTGCCGTGTCCTCTCCGATCACGGAGGGATCTTTGTCACCTTTTAGTGAGGAGGCCCCCGGGGTGCCAAGGGCACACTGGGCCCCGGGCGCGATTCCAGCCTGCGCGCAGGCGGAGATGCTGCTGCCGGCGGCACAGTTTAGGGGAAAGCGCCCGATGTATTCAGTGCTTCGTAGGATTTGCCGCTTTGTGATTTCATCGGTGACGGAGCTTGCTTGTCTGGTCTCTGTGCTGGGCTAAACAGCGACGGTGGGGGCATTTGGCTCCAAACTTGCTTTGATAAATGAGGAAAAAAAACCCAAACACAGTATTTCTACAGCCGTATTGGGTATAAATAATTATCTTTAAGGCCACTGGTAAGTGTTGCAGGAAGTTTCATCCAGACCTGCCCTCTGTGGAATGCGGGGCGGGCTTTAACGCCCGAGGAGCGCCTTCCCGGC
>NW_020799097.1:71447263-71528740 GCF_003259725.1 Athene cunicularia | reverse complement strand
GGAAAGGAAAGGAAAGGAAAGGAAAGGAAAGGAAAGGAAAGGAAAGGAAAGGAAAGGAAAGGAAAGGAAAGGAAAGGAAAGGAAAGGAAAGGAAAGGAAAGGAAAGGAAAGGAAAGGAAAGGAAAGGAAAGGAAAGGAAAGGAAAGGAAAGGAAAGGAAAGGAAAGGAAAGGAAAGGAAAGGAAAGGAAAGGAAAGGAAAGGAAAGGAAAGGAAAGGAAAGGAAAGGAAAGGAAAGGAAAGGAAAGGAAAGGAAAGGAAAGGAAAGGAAAGGAAAGGAAAGGAAAGGAAAGGAAAGGAAAGGAAAGGAAAGGAAAGGAAAGGAAAGGAAAGGAAAGGAAAGGAAAGGAAAGGAAAGGAAAGGAAAGGAAAGGAAAGGAAAGGAAAGGAAAGGAAAGGAAAGGAAAGGAAAGGAAAGGAAAGGAAAGGAAAGGAAAGGAAAGGAAAGGAAAGGAAAGGAAAGGAAAGGAAAGGAAAGGAAAGGAAAGGAAAGGAAAGGAAAGGAAAGGAAAGGAAAGGAAAGGAAAGGAAAGGAAAGGAAAGGAAAGGAAAGGAAAGGAAAGGAAAGGAAAGGAAAGGAAAGGAAAGGAAAGGAAAGGAAAGGAAAGGAAAGGAAAGGAAAGGGGGAAAAGGAAAAAGGGAAAAGGAAAGGAAAGGGAAAAAAGGAAAAAGGGAAAAGGAAAAACCCTACAAAATGTCCATTACATTGAAATGGTAGGACTTTGGGACTGTGCTCGGGTTGGGGGGTCTATGTTATTAATTGCCTGGGCATGTGTATGTGCATGCCTGCTTGGACTCAGTGCAGCCCTGGCTGCGGCTCTTGGGGGTCTGTGGGTGCGGTGGGGAGAGTGTAGGGGTGCACTCTCCAGGTCGCCCAGAGAAGCTGGCTGCCTGCTGTGGGGTAGGACCAGGGGCTTTTGGGGGCTCCCACAAGATCAGTAACAGGGAAGGTATCAGCATTGTCATTTGCTTTTGTATTTCAAAAGAAGTAAATGTTTGCTGAAGGAATATCCTGTGTCTGCTGAAAAAGTCCATGCCAAACAGATTCCACGCCCACCCCCAAAACCCCAACAAAATGAAGGAAAAAGGAAGAAAACCATAAGACAACTTAACTTAAACAGGCCAAAGAAAGGAAAGCTTGATTTGTTTATGTTCAAGATCGCAACTTAAACACAATATAAAAGAAAGAGCTGATATTTTGTCCTGACTTAACAATCATAATTTTACTTGCAATTTTTTTTCCAAAAATGAAATACTTCTGGTAAGAATGATGATGTGGCTTAAACAATTAGCCATTCAAACTGTTCTTTTCAATTATCTGTCATCTGTGCACTGAAATGAACTTTTTTCAAGGCCTAGATTTGAAACAACAGATTTATTTGCCATTTACAGCCACTTCATATCAAAAATCACTGCTGTAAGGTTGATAACATCTGCAATGTATTTTGGTATTAACCACTGTAAGATCTCTAGTCTGTTTATAGCATAGAAAAAATGTTTCATTATGTGCTTTCCTGCTATTCCACCCTACCTTTTTGAAATCGATGGAACTGAGCACTTTGGAAGAGAGAGGAAATTTTGGGTTGTTTATGATATTCTGGACAGAAATAGATGAGGCAACTGAGTCCATTGTGGTTTATGACAGAGAACTGTGGTTATAAACAAAACACTAAGGGGTTCCATTGGTACGAAGAGATTTTGATTTGCCCATTGCTAATGCCAGATACTTTAAAAAACAGTTTTATTTACTTATTACATTTATATCTTCTAAGCTTCAGACTTTATGTCCCTTCTCTGTGACCCTGAGTATTTGAAACGTCATGATATGTTTCATGAAAACCGAGCTTCTCATAAACAACATGATTCCAGGAGCTGAAGCTTTAAAAAAAAGCTATGGCTATATACCTTTTAGAAAGCTCAAGGTTATTAAAGTTATGTTAATTAAATTATAGTATTGTTGTTTGGGGTTTCTGTCTGTCATTTTTAGTTACCAAAGCATCTATGGACATTATATATGTCAGGAATGAGACTGACCAACAATATAGCTATTAAAGCCAGATGCTGGGGGAGGGATGAAGATACAACCAGGTAGGGACTATACTGACTTCTAGCCTTGGACATTTTTTTCCCATCAACTATCAAACCTGGACTTACCCTTCATATAGTACTGTCACGGAGTTTGATAAATATCTTCCTGATTATTTATATGCTTTATATAATTCTGGCTTATTTTTGACAGGTAATCATATCAGTCTTTGCTGCAACCTCGCTTGGGCTGTAAATGTTTTTCTCATGCTGCCAGGTTGTTATGTTAAGCTGAACACAGGGACTGTTTGCCACAGATGGAGAGAAAATGATGCTGCATGAGAAAATGATGTTTAAAAATCTCTGTTTGCAAGTCTAATGGGAGAGAGGAAGAGCATTGTTTACTGTTGCTTACTGGGGCACTTTATACAAGAACAAATCAATTTCTTTTTGTTTCTAGTTAAGATCTGTTGACTGAAAACTACTTTAGCTTCCAGGGTTTAGGATACTAACTCTGATAATTGGTAGCAGCCTCCTAATAAAGGGTAAGAAGGTTGTGTGGGAAGCCAGCAACATGAACAACGTAATTTACAGATCTGCTGGAAAGTTCAGAGTAAGATGACTTTTTCACCACTTTTTCTGTCTCTTTTGGTAAATGAGATGGTAACTTTTTTAAAAATCAGTATCAACCTTTACTGTATCATTTCTGAAAAACACTTAATGTTCATGTGTGGGTAGGTCTCACTGAACAAAGAGCATCAGTGGCTTTCTGTCATACCTTCTAGCATAGGCAAATTGTAGAATAATGTGCTAAGAAATTCATGTAAGCACAAACCCACTCTTCACAAAGATTGCTGGCATCACTCTTGCAGAGGTAGCAGAGCTGCCTAATGGTTTTCTCCTCCCGCTCTGGGTACATTGTTGACAATATACAGCACAGTGCATATTGTCAACAACGTAAGTACACAAAACTTTCAGATGAAAATAAGACAGCTAGCAGACATCAAGTATTTGCAAAAGAATGGGGGTTTTTTGTTCTGGTTTGGTTTGGTCTTTAACTACACTGAAAATTGCTTTTGTCAGTCTGTCTAAGCTGATGAACTCTGCTAAGAAAGTAAGTAATATTGAACCACTTTCTTGGAAAGTAGCTAAAAATGCATTTCTAAAACTGAATATTTTACTGTGCACTACTTCATTCCATACAAACCTTATTTTACTTGTGTTAGTGTCCAAGTGTCATGATCTGTGCATGGAATGTATGTGCACAGATAAACGTCTTGAATTAGACAGGCTCCAGATGGAGAGCTACACCATCCTGTAACTCGCATCCCCAAAGACCATAGATCTGATCCAGGGGAATGTCTTTGTGCACCTCTGCTTGCAATATTTCTTAAATGTTTCTCACACATCACATAGGAGTTGATGTTGATGTCCCAGCTTCATTTCAGCGGTGAAAGGACACCTGCTACTGCAAATTTTTATTTATACTAGCGTTTTCTACTACAGGATAAAGAGGAGAAGAGCAATGGGAACTCTTCCTGTCAGCAGCCTGATTTCAAAAAGCAGTATTGTTCCTGCAAGGAGGAGGAGGGAGAGGGAAAAAAAGTATAAATATTTAGAAAACTAAAAGCAGCATTTTCCTGCTCCTGCATTTTGGCAGAACTATCTGGGAACGTAACAGTCTTGGTACTCATTGACGCTGAAGACCTGTGTACGGGTTCCTGGAGGGTGAAGATGCTGACCTCTGCTTTGAATTCCCAAACCTGTTATGAACTTTACTGTCTTCAGTGTCCCAACCCCTCTGAAGACTCTGTGCTCTTACTGTGTTGTAAATTAATGAAAATGAGGAATGAAGAAAATGTAGTAAAGGGGTGATGAAGTTTTTCCTAGCCAATTTTTTTCTGATCCCTACAAGTCTCTGTAGCTTAACAGGCAAGAACAGCTGGTAAAATTTAAGGTTCCCTTAGTGTAGCTATGTCCAGATTTACTAATTTACTATATAGTTTATATTTGGAATCACTGTTAGAAATATTGGAGACCTTTCCACCCTGTTTCCTCTTTATTTTATCAATTACCAGGGTCTTTTCTGTGGCATTCTCATACACTGCTCTGTAATAAATAGGAAAAAGAATTCCTCTGACCCCTTGGACTCTGTTGTTAGAAATATTACCATTTTGTGTAATAATTCTCAACTGTAAAATTGAATCCAGTATTAGAGAGTTTACTTAGAGTTTAGAACTGTAGGATTTTATGATCAAAACTCTCCTGGTATTTTATAACCCAAAGGGTATTTTGGAATGTCAAAGGGGGTCATGTGCACAGGTAACAGTAGGGATTTCACAGAATCACAGAATTGTCTAGGTTGGAAAAGATTGATAGCAGTGTTGTGTTTGGCCACTTACCTTTGTCACAAACAATCCAAAACAATTATCTACAAGGATCTTCTACTGTGGTACAAAGTGAGCATACAGTAAGTTTTAATATCCAAGGTCCAGAACCACCATTGCTGCTTATGCCTCTACTATACTTCTAGCTCCTTTCTTACATTTTAACTTGATGAGTCTGATCCAAATTCCACTGGCATTAATGAAGAACACTCACTGACTTCAACAGTCTTTGAATTGCATCTAGTATCAACTATATTAACATAATCAAGTGAGAGGCAATTGTTATGGATGCATTATTTAGCAGTGATTGGGGAGGTACTGTCAGCTTCCAGTGTCAGCTGGTGTTAGAGATTATTTTATAAGGGCTTGATTATTAAATTACCATTGCAGGTTATGAATCTTTCAGTTGTGCTTTCACTTCTTACTGTGCAATATTCTGTATTTATGTTATAGTTCCCCTGTATGTTGGAAGGGTTCAGGCAGTTTATATAATTTCTAAGTCTGTAATTTCTTCTAGGAAGTGTCATTTCTTACAAACCTGAGGGGAGTGAGGGCCACATTGTGCCTCACACTCCTCTGTGTCACATAGTGAGATGCACCCTGCATTGCTGCAGATAAGGCTTTGACCTGACAGCAGTCATTCATGCATAAAGCATGGAGGAGCATGCCAGGTTTTTGATGCTGCTAATTCAAGTCAGACTCCTGGTACACAGTGCTCCTTAGCTTGAAAGTTGCTGAGACCATTAAAACTACTGATGCCATGTCCTGGAATAACTTCATCAAGCCCTGTTCAGGGGCTGTGATCAGCAGTCATGAAATAAGTGGTTGCAAGTAGGAATCAAGGTGCTGGCAGGTCACAGGCATATGGCAACACTTTGGCCCACCTGTTTTTAATGACAGTATTAGGTGCCCACCTGAGGCTCTGCCTGTGCCCAGGACATGAGCGTGGTTGGGCTGGTACGTGCAATAATGTGTGGGTTTAAGTTTTTTTTAACTAGTGTTCAGCTTCTTTGAATCTAAAAATATTTGTGGTGCCAGTTGCCACCAGTTTAAAAGCCATACTTGATCACAACTTGAGTGAGCAAATTCAGAGGCCACAGTAGTGTAGGATTAGGAGATGGGATACTTTCTACAGTGATAATCTGTTTTGTTAATACTTACGGGGCAAGTAAAAATAGTTTTGTGGTGATCAGTTTTTCTCCAGAGAGCCACAGGGGACATAGAGCTCTGCTGCAAGTCAGCTGCTTGCCTTTCAGGAGCGCATAATTTGCTTTTAGTTAGATCCAAAATTATTAACCGTCATATTAACCAAGACGTTTATTTGTGTCAGCAGTTAGAAGAATTTCACTTTAGATTCTAACCTTCAGACTGACAGACTTCTGTGCCAGTGTAAGATTTCATCAGTCAATAGGAGTCCATCTGCAACCTTATTTAACATTGTAAAAGCCAAATCTCACCCGGTAAACCAAATGTGAAATCTTCCTCTGCCTTGTCAAATTGGAGTGAAGATGCTGGAGAATAATGTGATTTGAATTTTGGGACAAAGAAATGTGTGTATGTTGTATTGGGCACAGTAGTATCACAGTGGGCTGTCTTAATCGTCCATAGGGAAAGGGAAACCTGCAGTGTTATGCCAGTAGGTAAAGAAGGCCCCATGCTGGGGTGAATTGCTGCACTTCCCCAGCTGAGAGAGAAGAGGTGGCCCATTAGTATGTGACTGCAGTGCTTCAGAAATAGGTCATTAAAAACAGAATATACTTGCAGTTGCTACAGGAACCAAAGCTCAGAAATCTTTCTTCCAAATCAAAGCAGGTAAAGTGTGCTAAGGAAAAATATTTATAAGAAAATAATACAAGTGCATGATTTTAACATGTAACTATTTACATTGGTATTGAAATAAAAATGTAAAGTTGGGTGGTGGATTCTACCTGGTACAGAAAAAAGCATGGAGCTAGATGATGGACATGTGAAAATGTTCAAAGCATGTTTCGGGGAGGGGCAGCGTGGGGATCAATATAAAGAACTTCGGGAAGGGTACATAAAGGTGATTTACTTTTCACCTTTTCCTGGCTTACTTCAGAAAAATGTAATTGAACTTCAACTGGTCTCTGAATTATTTGGCCTTCTGTTAAGGTAGCAGAGAAGGAACTTTGATAGATGTTTATTATGATCCTTATGGAAGATTTTATACTGTGTAGCACAAGAATCAAGGGAGAAGAAAAGTAAAAAATAGACTTTTAAAGATGGTTTCTACTGTGTGCCATTTCACCTCTGTGGTTTTCCTTGCCATCTCTATCCTGAATTCCTGTTTATAGGATCCAGTAGTGTATAAGCTGACATCACTTGCCCTTTGCTCTTCTTTTTCACCCTGCCCCTCCAAATATTAGTTCAAAACCAAGAACTCACTCGCTTAGCATTTTCACCGCAGTTTTTTACCACAGTATTTCTGTTGAAATTGCTTCATAGTTTTTGAAATAACTAATCTGAGGTCATTTTCCATGTAAATTACATTTCATAACACAAATTCAAAGCTCCTCAAAATAAAAAAACTAAGTAAAATAAAGTAACATTATCATGGTAAAGTAATGGATCTACTAAAATTCCTTAGAGATTATAGCAGAGCTCAGTGACAGGACATATTTCCAACCCAGTGTGTTCAATGTACATGGTTCAAAGCAACAGATAAAGTATTGGAGACATCCTGGTCTCGTAACTGGAAAGCCCGGAGGGTTAAGGATCCTTTGCAATAGGACAAAGATGTCTGTGTTCCACAAAATGCCAGAAGAATTGTATTCATTTGCCAAGTTGCAGGATTCACAGAATACAGCAGGAAAAACATACATGCCGATAAGGAACAGTCTGCTAGTTTTTGCAAATCAAAGAGCTTGAAAAGCACTAATAATAGATTTATTGCTGAACAACATCCTTTGTGATTATTTCTTTCTGGACAGATACAGGATGATCAGCATCCTGTTTTATTTCATTTTGTTTGTATAAGTAGAACACTGAAGTGATTAACTGGGAATAAATGCTGATTAAAGGTGCATCTAAATTTATCTCACATTGTTTGGGGATGACATAGACTTGAGAAATCTGAGATCAGATCACCGGGTTGTAAATGTTTATCTGTGTGTTAAATAGTGCAAGTATATCGCAGGCCAAAGTGTGCAGTCAGAGTCTGGTATGGATGTTCTGCCAGCCTGAGCAACTCTATTGGGTGTAAACATGGCATTTTAATTTTCCTTTTAATTTTGTCCCACTGATCTAATTAAATGCTGTCTGACAGTGCACAACTGGTTCAAGCTATCATAACATAGATATTATGCTATTATATCTATACTATATTATTAGGTATTTTTTATATATATATATATATATATATATATATATATATATATGTAGAATTTCCTAAGCTGTTAGAAGGTAGAAGGCTTTTCCTAGGTATTTAATGGAGCGGTGCCATTGCTACTTTCTTACCCATTGAAAACCATGGGCCAGGTGTTTCATACCCCAGCTGCTGAAGGGTCACTTCAGGCATGAGCAGGACCCACATCCCCCTGCGGTGGCCCAGCCCCAGCAGAGGGTGTGCAGCACCCCCCTGCCGCCGAGAACCACTCCCTGCTGCCACCCACCCACCATCTTGGGTTGGCCTGTCTGCTTCTCCTCCTTACAAGAAGAGCCCGCAGGCACAGCAAGAGTGTTAAAAGATAGGAGCTTAAAGACGTAATCTTTTAAATATTAAAACTTGGAGCTATGGAGAACATTCATCCAGGTTGTCTCAGCAGTTTCCAAGGCAGTAAGAGCTGCAGCACATGCAGGGTTCCCAACTCATTAGGAAACATCAAGAGGTATAGAGTGAATACTACCTCAGACCTCAATGTGTCAGGAAAAGCAAAAGCTTGCAAAAAAAGAAAAGGTTATCTGATGAATCTGATGAGGACTTGGTCGTGTAAAGGTCTGCAACAGCATTTGTTTGCTTGGAGTGATATTTTCAGTCTGGGACTTGAAAGTTGTTGAACCTTCACAAGGTTTATCTGTGAGGGCAACTGACCAAAAGCTTTAAATATAGGAAGATGAAATAAATGACAAATCTTGCACTGGAGTTTCCCAGCTAGCAGGCGGTCATTAGGTTGTTACATATTTCACCTCTTTTCAATTTACTGCAGAGAGCTGTTACTAAATTCCTCAGCATCTCTTCTCCGGTCACAAACAGGTCTGCATGTCCATGGAAAAGAAGATGAGACATTTAGATTGTCCCTGGATCTTGTTATCCCTATTTCTCAAAAAAGTGCACTTCAAATTATTCTGTGCTTTTCTTGAATTTCAAAGGGATATTTTAATTGTTAAAAGTGGTAATTGTAAGCACATTTAAATATCTTTTTGTAACTTCTTCCTATCAAAATAGCTTTGTGCATTAATCCAATAATGCATTGTGGCAGACTACATGTTTTTAATATGTGATTTATGATGAACTTTATGAGATATATACGTAGCAAGCAGGAATCCACAGTTACATTCCATACACAGAATGTAACTTCATACACCTTAGGGACTTAGACTTCAGAGACGTTTAAATACAAGCTTCTGGCTTGAAGCTATCTTTCTCTTGGCTGCACATAGCACCCAGTAAAAGTTTGTATCTGGCACGTCATTTTTGAGGTGTGGTGGAGTTATAGATGGTAACATGAGTTGAAGGTTTACAAATTATTATGTTAGAGACATGTATGAATCCTTGAGTTCCTTTATTATACGTTGTGCAAGCATTCAGTTAGCTGAGGCATACTTCACTTTTGAATCATAAGGAAAATGCCACTACCCAGCTTGCTTGCAAACTCGTTTGCTTAGAAGCCTCATTGCATCAGCGAAAACAACAGTGCAAGTTTAGAGTGCTCTGTGGAGCACAATGTTTCCTTTTCTTCGTTCAGTAATTTAAATGGTTGGAGAAATACTTTTGACGAGGAAGAAATAATTTCATTATTATGGATCACTTTTCAAGTGAAACTGAGTTTTGGAATAAAGTGATGGTGAGTAAACCATGTGAGTGGGGAAGGAGGGATTGTTTTTGTTCCGAGTTTTATTCAGCAGTTTCTGAAAACTAAGATGGAAGTGATTTTGGTATTCTGACTGCAGGGTTATATGGTTTTTATTAAGTGGAAAACATAATGACGATTAAAGACAGGGTGAGACAGTAACAGGCACGCTTGCTGTCGTGTTCCATGGGAAAGTAGAATGTGATTTCTCTTTTAATATTGAGATACAAATCTGATTCACAGTTAATTCATCTGACTTCTGAAAGGGGAACATGTCAGCTCATTGAATAGATGCATTTTGTCTAAGCAGCTAGTTTTAACATAATAGTAACCTAGATTTTCAAAATCACTTGTGGCATTGCTATCTAGATATTTAAAGATTTTTTTTTTTTTACTTTAAAAAAAGGAAAAATAAAAACCTGATTTTCTTACAGATGGGGAAAACTTTTAAAATCACTAGTTATGATTTTTCTCTTTCTGACAACTTCATTCTCTCTATTAACTGTACTCTGCATGTTCTGTAAGTAGCCATTTTCTTTTGTTTCTTTTTTATCTTTTTTACCATCAGAATACAAATACTACTTCAGTCACTGAATTATAGATTATATCCAAAGAGAGAAGGTGGATGTTTAAATCCGAGTTTTGCCCATAAGAGCAAAAGGGCCAGATAAAATAATGCTGCTTAAGTATAGGGAGGTAACCATATGCATAGCTGCAGGTTAGGACAAGTAAACTTCATTGTGCCTTCTCGTGTTGCTGATGGCAATCAGGACATTCATATTAGCCTATTGAAAAGAAAAAAAATCAACTGGAGGTTTTCTAAAGTAACTTAAGGAACACTTTTTTTTTCTGAGGGAGAGAGGCAGCATGATCTAGCTGGTAAAGGCTATCATCAGTGTGTCTGGCTTATTGTCTCAGGCACTGCCACAGGCAGCCTTAGATGAGCTTGAGGAAGTCACTGTACAACCAATTTTACTACACTTGCTTACAAAGTGAGTTGTACTTTATTCATGTAATGAGGTACCCCCGCAAAATCTTTGAGTTTCCATATTTTAAAAATACCAGTAATTTTTGTCTCCACAGGGCTGCTATGCTTCTTATTCCACTGGTACGTTTAGTCTTTGATAACACTGTTTCAGCCATCTCTAGGTCCTTCCTCCATAGGCAACACGGCAGTTGAGAGAGCGATTAATACAAAACTTACACAAATTTGCAAGGACTTACTTGTATTTCCTTGTTTTAAAAAAGGCAACTAAAGTAACCATTTGGCTGTCCAACTGCTGAAAATACAGGAGTACATGAAGAACCTGTATTTTAGAGATGTACATGTTAAGCTAATGATTTTCCATATCATTTAGTTCAAGTTCGCAAGGGAATGTGTCTCCTTTGTGATTTGCTAACTTGTTTAAATATTTCGTTAAAAATAAAACTAGGAGAGCAGCTCAGTTTATTCTTTTTTTGCAGTGGCTGAGGATTTTTACTGCCTTTTCCCAGAGTAATAGCACTTCCATCTTCACCTGACTGTACTTGCTTCTTGGGTGAGCTCTCTCTGCCAAGAGCAGAGTCATGCACTCAGAGCTGAGCTTTGTAAACACTATATGAAGAAGATGCAGTGAAAACTTCTGTCTGTGGGATTTCCCAGCTCTTGAAATCAAATTTTCAAATAAGTGTCCATGTGTCCTAATGTTTTCCTGTCACAGAGTGCTACTTGTAGGGCAATACTTTTTTTTTTTGTACTTGAACACTGCTTAATAATTTAAAATGTCCAAAGGAGCAAAAATTATTTTTGAAAAATAGGGCTATAGTTCTGTGAACACTGTAATTTTCAGGAAGGACTGTTAAAGAAAGGTGACTGGAAATCTTGGTTGTAATTTCAAAATAAAACAGCAAATGCATTGCATTCCTGTGGAAGAAGCCAGCGGATTGTCATGAAGAAGATGCCTGCGCTGTTAATGAGGTTTGTAGTAACACTGCTGTGCTGAGCTGAGATCTGGAGGGGATTCTCAAGTTGCTCTACACAGCATCTCAATGCAGGAAGCTGGTGAGCTGGTTCCCCATTTGTCTTGAGGATGGGGTTACCCAGCTTGGTGAGAGTGAGTCAGAGTGGCTGGTCCTTTGATATCCCCTGTCAAAGATAAAAAGAAGAAAACACTTAGAGGCAAGCTAATGATTGAAAGACAGTAGTGGACCCATTCTCCTGATCACAGGCATTTTGCTTACCTCAGTTCCAGTTTTGAGATTTGGTAAAGAAATACATGATAACCAGAATGTGGCTAATGATGTCAGTATGGAAAGTGTAACAGTGGTAGAAAAGTGTTTAATCCTGTAGTCATCTTACACAGCAAACTGGGGAGTGGGAGGGTGCAGGAGAGCTGAGCCCGTACACGACCAATGTGATCAAACAATGCCTGTTTATTGTAACTAAGAAAGCCCTTTTATAATGTTCTCCCGCACACGTGAGTAACATGCAGTACGAGTCCTCAAGATTGGACAGTTAACTTGGCCCGCGCTTTAAACCTTCTTATGGTTAAATAAAAAGTGCCACATCAGCCTTGCCAGGCTTCCTGCCTTGTGTAACTTCCTCTTCCGTCCCAACCCCTTCCGGGGGTTGTTTGTCTCATCAAGTTTCTCCCCCCTCACTTAGGGTTACGTCCTTATCGCCTTCTTGCTCAGGCTGAGGCTCTTATCAGTCTTGTTCTCACGCAGGATTGCTCACATGTCCATTCTCTCGCAGAAAGTCCTCTTGAATCCCAACAGGAGGGAGGTCATTAGAGCAAAATGGCTGTTTGATGCAGGGCAACCAAATCCTGTGGGAAGATTGGGGGAATTTTCCTCAGTTCCCATTAGATGCTGATTTGCTGCCTCTTTTTGTATCTCTGGGTCGGGTTTGAACTGTGACACCCATCAAGGGCTGATGAATGTGAAAGGTCTCTTTGACCTCCCTGCATGGCTGCCAGTATCCTGAGCCCAGGCATCACTCTTGTGGGCTCAGGTGTGCCCTGCCATTCTTATTGTTTACTGGATCATTTCTTTGGGGTGGAGCTAGTCACCAACAAAATCTCTTAGTGAAGGGAGTTTTCTTCGTATAAATTCAGAACTGCTATAGTGTGCCAGTTGGTGTCAATGCAGTGTTAGAAACAGGCTGAGAGAATGAGAATATAACAGAAGAACTGTTAATTGCCAGCTGACGGGTTCATGGGGTCTGTCTAACCATAGGAATAGGATGTGCCTGTGTTTGCTACTGGCAAGTGCAGTGTCACTCTGAAGATTTTGGGGATTTAGTTCAGAAACTTGGCTTTGCAAAACTGTAAGTTAACAGCCAGATTCACCATACAGAGGAAAGTATAATCACACTTTAATTAAAGTGCTTAAAGTAAAAAGATAAGCTTAAAAGTGCTTTAGCAATAACATAAATAAAAGCACTAGTCGGTTTTAAACATGAACACTGAAGAAATCATGATTCAAAAAGAAAGTGACCCTTCTGAACTCAACAGGTCTTCTGCAGTCTCAGGTGTAGAGAGGGGAAAGCCTGATTTGTAAGCTCAGGTGCAGCAAGGGAGTGGACTGCATCTTCTCCTTATTCCAAGTTCTGGAAACGCTGATTGTTGCTTCCCTTGCCAAGCAGAGGTCCCACCAACAATCCACCAACATCTGAATGCTTTACCCGTCACTGACCAGGTAGAAAGTTCAAATTCACATACGTGAAGAAACTGCTGATCCATTTTCATGATATGCCACAGTCCCACTGCTTTTTACGTAGCTAGGTAGTAGATAGCAAAAGATACCTAATTTCCATAGTAGTTGCATACAGAATGTCTTTTTTCTCCCGATTAATTTTCACTCCCATTTTACTACCTCAATTTATATTTTGCGTTTCTTTTCCATTCCATCTATGGAACTGAAAGCACTGCATTTGTTTTCTGTCAAGTCATCCAAATTCTAAAAATCTAAACCCAATATTTACAGGTAATCTGCTCATCTGGAAGTGGAGAATTTTTTTAGAATCAAGTTGAAGGCTACATGCTTCCCTAGAGAAAAGGCACATATATTGATGTGTTTATGCTTTGCAATAATAATATTTGTCCATGTGAGAAAGTGTGAAGTTTTTTTCCTCTGCCACACCATATGGCTTATGACTATTTACAATCCAAACAATAACAGCTGCTGCTGTGTAATAGATCCATTCCTCTAAGCTGGAGATGTGCTGAGTGGCGAATGACAAAGTATATGTCCACAAATGTATTCCAAATATCCTCATTTACCACTCAACATCCTGTCTATCATTCTCCTCTTGGAAACTGTTGGAGCTTTTTTATTATATGCATAGCTAATGGGGACAACTTTGAGAGCTTGGTTTCGTAGTCTGGGAGCAGATAGAGAAGTTGTGTCTGATGACAGCTATCCAAATAGTAGAAGGGATGGACATTCTCGTTGGGTGCTCCGCAAAATGAAAATTAACCCCTTTCAAATAAAAATCAGTTGACTCTTAATGTTAGAAGTTTCTAGTTGAAAGAATAAACCAGGCAGTCTTTAGACAGTTAAAATGTGGGTCACTTCGTGTCCTTCATTGATGACATGCTTAAAGTTTGGAATTCCATATTACAAAGACATGTTTTGCATTTCTCAACTAGTATCAGTCATTATGGGCTCATATCAGTTGCCTGTTTGAGCTTCTTTTTTTCTGTGGTTTTCTGCTTCCTTTTTTCATAATTCTTGAATTTTTGTATCAGGCATTGTAAGAGGTCACTTACCATTGTCAGTTATTCCTGTCAACAGCAAGAGGACAGTTTTCAGATATTATACAATTGGGCTACATGCCTGGCCTTTATCTATACTGTTCTGATTGGAAGTGGCATTTAAACCATGTCCATGCCTGTCAGCAGGTTCTCTCCTATTTGCACTGAGTTGTTTGTGTACCTGCTCTTTCCCAATAGGTTAGACAATTGGCATATTATATTTATTATGACTTATCTCACAAAAGCATATTCCAGGGAGGATTAAATGTTCAGTGGAGGTATTCCCTGGGTATATTCTTCCTGCCACACAATAATCTAACAGCACTCATTAGCAAAAAAGAATTGCAGGTTTCTTGCAGTTGATGCTTTATCTGCCATGAAGCTTTGCTGGTAAATAAACCCCTCTGGATTTCACCTGACTTCAGAGTGCATTGAAAGGTGGCTATGAATAGAAGCGATCACACTTTCTAACAGTGTTTACTGTTAGAGTGGAGCCTTCTCATTGAAAAGCTTTAAAATTAACCAGATTAATTCCTTGACAGCATATAATGATTTATATCATTTACATTTTATTTTTTAAAATGTATTGGTAGTATTCCTGTGCTACTGGGAATTTTTCATGTCAGGGCTACAGCTACCCTGGAAACAAAAATACTGAGAGGAACCTTCTGAGCCTTACTGGTAGTTAGGCTGGCAGCCCCAAATCTCATTGCTTCAACAGCCCTTTAATTTGGATGCCTTTGTGGTCGTCATACAGAGAGATGTTTTTAACTTAAATACTTCTCTTCCCTCTTCTTGGTGTGAGCACATCCCCTTCTCAGACTATGTTTCACTGTGGTCAGCAGCCTCTGCTTCTCTCCTCACATGCGACAGATGCTCTGTTGCCATGATTACACCAGCTGCTTACAATTTCTCTTTCATGACTGTGCAGTGACCAGGAGGGTTTTGAAGAATGGACCCCATAGAAATGAATAGGCACTTGTGACCACTGAGAACGACCTGTAGGGCACATCCCTTGTGCCAGTTCAGCAAATAAATAAAGTGGGGCTCCAGGTAGATACAATAAAGGTCAAATCCCTTTATTGTAGAGCCCAAGCAATGCTGCTTATAGTTAATGAAAAATCTCCTTTATAAATCTAAGGGCTGTGATATGGCACTTCATAGTTGTGATTCCATAATTCATGTGCTGAGTCAGCTCATTCCCATGTGAAGGAAGGAGTTACTTGGGAACATGCTCCTCAGTGTTAATTTCATCTCACTTGCCAGAGATAAAATGGAATTACCAGAAATATTTGTATGAAAAGCTGTAAATGCAGGCTTAATCTACATCAGTGCGATGGGAAAGAGCTTCTAACATATTCCTACCAGAAAAACGGTGATAGGTACTATCCTCTGCCCCATTTCTGCTTCACTAGAAGAGACAAATTACTTCAGTTTTCTTGGATCAATACAGCTGTGCCCAGGTTAAGCTTAGAGCTGCATGGAGAGAAATCAATATAAAACAACTGACAACAAAAATGGCAGATGGGAAAAATTGCTCTGTGTATACTAAGGCTATGTTTTGTCATGGCCTTTGCCTGCCAAAGCTGTTCTGTGAGCAGTAACAATGGGTTGCATAAACAAATTTAAGGGATTGATGGAATTTGATTTCATGCTTTGTTCTTGCTAGCTGTCTGCTATGTTAAGCAGAGAATCCATTTCAATACCCACTATGCAAAATTCTAGAAACAGCTGTGAGTATTTACTTCTAGGGTGCTGCCTAGGGATAGCAGGGCTTCTTGGCAACTCAGAGCAATCAGTGTCAAGAAATCACCTAGTGAATAAAATTATTTTGCTGAGCTGTGACATGATTTGATGCCATTAATACCAGATGTTGAAGCCTCTGCTCCTCCTCCAGTCCTGCTCTTAGTTCATACAACACAGAGATGAGAATTTGCTATTGAAAGCTGAATCTGCTTCCTAAGCAGGGAACCCATAAGCTTCATCTGTAGAGGAAAGCTGCTGTATTGGCTTAAGCAAGGGAACATCCATACAGACAGTTGACTTATAAAAACAAAGCCCATATCGTCACACTGTCCAAATGCAGGGACTGAATTTACACCCATTCCTTTCTGCTGCCCCATGGCTTTGGACACTGTAAGAATAAATTGCAGAGGGTCTGTGCTTTGCTATCAGCATTGCAAACTGGTGAAATTGAGCCTCTCCTGCACAGAGGCAGCCTTGTGGACTAAAATTGTTTAGCTTTGGGACTTCATAGGTGTTGTCTGCATTTTGGCTTCAGATCAAGAAACAGATCTAAGAGAGTAATCTCTCAAATCCCATACACTTGCTTTAGCATAGCAAGTTAGAGCAAGAAGGTGTGTTTGGACAGCATCCCAGTGAGAAAGTGTGGAAAGTATGGAACTGATAAATGTCAGAAACGTCTACCTTGATGTGAATCCTAGTGTCCTGGAGTTGCTGAAGCACACCTCTCAGAAGTCTCCTCCTAGAAGTTAGACTCATTGATTTGTCCAGAGACCTTGGCCAGGACCCAAGTGAGTGATCTGAATTTACTTACGCAATAACCTTGCAAAAGCACGTCCATTAGCATCAGGTAAGCACCTCCAACAGCGATTGTTCGTACGGTTTTTACCTGGTGTGCCAGAAAAGGTTGAGCAAAGGATGAGGTAAGAGGGATTCTGGGGAGGTCTTCTCTTCATCCTACTCAAAAGTAAAGAAGAAAGTCCTGTTCCTGCCATCTCCAATCTGTAAGGGATCTTCTTCCCCATGTCTCCACAAGCTGATGACATGAGGGCTCATTTTGTTGGAAAATACAAGATAGGGATAACACAACAATGCCACAGCAGAATCTTACAAAAGGAGAATTATAGTGCAAATCCCATATCTTCCTCTTTTCCCCACCAGAAATGCCCCATTTTTTAGCTCTGCCAAAGAGCCTGGATGCCAGCAGGGAAGGCTCAGCAACGCTGGGACTCTGAGATCCTCAGGCCCCGCTGTATCACAGGAAAAGCATTTTGGGCCATTCACCCCAGTGTGGCTGTCACTCCATATCTCGAGAGCGTAAAACAGTCAATCAGTGCCCCAGGTGAGGCTCTGACAGACTGGGAGCCGTGTACGGGCTTCAAGCCATTAGCAAGGCTTCAAGCATCTGCATGATCTGCTTTAACACAGGCTATTTTAGATTTAAAATGTGCTTGAACTATTATCCTAGACTAATTCCTGAAACATGAATTGCACTTTATAGTGCCATTGATCTAATTATTTTTTGCAATTTCATTCCTTCTATTGTGAGTTTTTTCTGGGAAGAAAACCCACCAAACAACAAAAATAATCCAAAGAATTTACTGTTCACCAGTTTCTGCTGTCACAGTATGAACTTGCCTTCCCCAGTACCTTTGCTAAACCAGCAGTGCAGATCCCCTGTGAAAAGCCAGCAGCTGTTACAAAATTTTCTAATGTATATCTTCAAAATCCATCTTTTGCCTCTTGATTTAATAGTCTTCTAAGCCATTACTTCAAAAAGAGATGTTGCCTATTTTTTTATTTCTTGGGTTCAGTAGTTAGTGATAAATGAATCTCAAGAGAGAAAATAACTGAAGATGATGAATGGAAGAAAAATGTTCATTATTAGCTCAGGCAGAAAATGAATCCCTTTTCAGAAATTCAGGAAGTTGATAATAGTGGATTTTTTTTATATATAGATGATTACCCTCATGACAAATCTATCACTTTGCCTTCTCAAACAAGTATGATATGTTTTGTCTTTTTTTTCTCTTGACAAGGAAATTCATGACATAATGTCACCCTGTTGGAAAATGTGTATGTTTCTGGTAATTACTGGAAAATGATGCTGTCTTAATTTCCATATTACGCAGGATGGTTGTGATTAAAAAGTTAGACATTGACATGCAAGAAAGTGCTGGGATAAGTCAGTTAATTTCTCTTAGCTGCAGCAGACATTCTCTGTGAGAAGATATACTACCACTTGTGTGTGCTTTTTTTAACTGTTTAACAACAATCCCTGTACAAAGCTGAACTGTGATCCCACACAGATGCTGAATTTCCGTGCTGTCTTCAGTGAACGTACCCCATCCCTCCTGTAAGTTTTTACCTCATCAGGAATTCTGCAATACTTTTAATTATTGCTACACAAAGGAAAAAAAAAAAAAAAAAAAAAAAAAAAAAAAAAGAACTCTTGTCTTACCCATTTCCAGGTCTATATGTCTCATTTCAGAGATGCAGAGGTGAAACTTCATCTAAGCACCCATCCCACTACAGTGACGTGCTGCGTTTGAAACAGAGAACAAGCTGTCATGCTGTCCTTCTTATCTGTACATCAAAATAGTATCTCTGCCTTCTTAGACATGCCCTGTCCTTGGACTTCATTTAGTATTTCTCTCCAAATTGTTCTGTTATGAAGTCTCTCTGTCACCACACATACTGGTCGCTCCTCGCTGAAGCTTAATGAATGAAGTCATTGCTTGTATTAAATCTTGCCCAGCCCTTTTGTAACTCCTCAGCTGCATTTAACACGTCCCATCTGGCCACCCTTAGGCATGGTTGGCATCTTTATTCGAAAGATGTGATGGCATGCTTACTTAAAACATTTGCCAAAGCAAAGGACCAAAGCAAAGCCAAGGCTTAGAGTTCCCTTGGGAAATAGAAAGAGAAGCCAACAGTGTGGTTCCCAAGGGGTCCTTCCAAAAGCCACTGGGAGACAAGAACTAAGTAAATGCTGAGTATCAGAAGAAGGGCTGATCCTCTTACCAGTATCCCAAAATAAGTCAAGGTTTGAATTAATGGGTTCTTGCAACACAGGCAAACCCTTATTGCTTTCTGAACCTAGAAAGGGCTTTTTCTTACTGGTCATAGTAAAGACATAATCTTCTAATGCAGTGAGAATTTATAGTATTTCAATGTTTTCTCATTCTCAAAGTAGGATGCAAAGCCAAAATCCTGGAGACCATCATAAATTTATAAACTAAAAATAGTTAAATATAAAATTAATCACAGTATCTCTTTTTGTTTTCCCTACCTTTTTCTCCCTTTTTGCACCTTGTTTTGCCATTTTTGGGTGTCTAAAATTATCAGTGTTTCAAAACAACAAAAAAAATACTGCCACAGAAAAGACAAATTTGCAATCAGTTTTGTTGTTGGCAAATTAAAATATTTTATAAAGGTTTTTTATTGAAAAAGTTTCAGGTGATTCTACTCTACTCTTGAACATAGTCCCTTCAAATCTGTGAAAAATTCCTCTAGTAGTCCCTTCCCCTGGATTATGGTTAAAGCATCTGGGTCCTGTGGGTTCAGTATGCAAGATAATAAACTATTACACAGTATAATCTGGGTTGAGCAATTGCATTAATTTATATAGGATATATAGGATATATTCTAAATTCCCCCATCTGAAGGGAAAAGAAGAGGAAAAAAATTTGTGTTGTGTGTGTAGATTAAATTTCAGTAATCTCACTGTTGTAATTGAATGATTGATAAAGGAATAGCACACTATAAAGTGATGGGGGAAAGATGAATATTGTTCAAGAAGATTAATATGCTAATAAAGGGGATTTTTTTTCTCTGAGCTAATTATAAAATCCACCTCCTGCAAACAGCTGAATATAGGCTCAAATTGCTTCTTCCTAGCATTTCTTTACCATTGGTTATATTTAGTGATAAACGAAGTTCATTATTTGCAATGTAATGGTAAAATGAAAAATAAGGAATTGTCATCAGTTCCAGAGGGTTGGGGTCTTTTCCATCTTTACAGGCTTACTGATATTTTCCTTTAGCTTTCAGTTATCAAGAAAGATGTATTTAAATTTTAGGTCTTGAATGCAGCATCCAAAAATTTCAAGCAGATGTTTGTAGGCTGAGCACCGATCAAGCAGAGTGGAACCCTGCACGTACGTTCTGGAAGCTGACATTTGATGCTCCCTGCCTGTGCTCCAGGGAGATATGTGCCGGATAGCTCTGGCTTGTTGGAAAGGTTTTGTCACGTGCAACTGACAAAAAAAAAGGGCCTTTCTGATACAATTCCTGTGAAGCTGTGGAGCAGAGGGAGCTGTCAGAGTAGAGATGATGGAAACACAGGATAGTTAAGCTCTCTGCAGAGGAAGGCAAAGACTCTTCATCTACTCCTTTGCTAGCTGTTGTAGAAGGTAGTAGTAGGAAGCAGGTGGCTCTACATAAACAGGACAGATGTGTGGCATCTCTCTCAAAAGATTTCTCTTTCTCCTGCAAGGCCCTCATTTTCAATTGCCTTGCTTTCGCACAGCTTTTGTCTGATCTCACCTCTCTCATCTAGCATCAGAGGCCCTTGGTCCTACCAAAGGCTGCCTAAAACTTGTGCTGCCTGAAAGGAGCCCTCCTTTATCTTTCTGAAGCATCTGTTTGCCATCTAATTTCAAAGCATAGCTGAAAAACTGTTTTGTTGGGTTTTTTTCTTTTTCCCCGTGCTTTTAAATTTCTTAATTACTTTGTTGTTGTTTAATTTGTAAATTTTTAGATGTAGTCCCTTTTTTGCTTTTGAGAGCAAAATATTGCCTCAGATTGCTGTATCACAACATGTCTCAGAAATTTATTAGTTAATAATACTTTGCAAAAAAACCCAAAACACAGTATTCTCATTCTGTTTAAATCAGTGTAATGATTGGACCTGTTTTGTTTCATCAAACAAACAAGCACAAGGAAGAAATCAGCTCTTTGACTGAGAAGATGAAATAGTTAAGCCTGATGGATTTTCATACATCAATTTTGGTCAATTTTTAATGTTTTTCCCCTAATACTGTAGGTCCCCTGTCTGATACTGGGATGCTTTCCATGATACTGTAATTCCTGATTTACAGAGATTGTATGTACTCCTTGGTACATGGAAGAATAACTTGAGTTTTCCTTTCCCATCGCTTACCCCTCTCTCCCTCTGCCCCCCTGTCACATCCCGCCAGCTTTTCTTTCCTCATCCGTATTTCTATCAATAGTGATGAAAAAAAGGAGGGAAAGCTATTTCCCACCATTTCCTTCAAGACCTAAGCAATTGGGGTACATATCCAGCTGGGTTACACTTTTCAGTTTATGTGGATTTTTTTGTTCTCTCAATTTATAGACTGAAGCCAGGAAATGCCTTTGTCTTACAGCCAGACACAATCTGAGGCTCTTAGAGAAGAAAGAGGAGGGACCCTGAGAACTGTTTCTTTCCTTTCCCTTTCCCTCCACCTTTTCTCCCTTGAAATCACTGATCCAGACAGTCTCATCTCAGCCAAACACATCTTTAAACTGCATGGGTACATTCCTTTCAGATCTTTTAAAACTCATTTTTCAATGAAAAGGAGAGGAAAATTCACAGTCCTTAGTGTAGGTGGGAAAAGCCTTGAGAAAAACATATCCAAGCACCCCATGCTGAGCTTATGACAGAGGCTGCTTCCCTTGAGCACCTTCTGAGCTGCGTTACTTGAGTCTGCTTGATGAGAAAACATTACACAGGGCATTTTCACCAGTGCAGCTTTGCTAAACATTTTGCTCTGTGGTTGGCATGCATGCACCACTATGTAGGTTCAAAATTTGAGACTTAGACAAGACAAAATCCCTTCTCACCAGAAAACTGAAAGTTGCATTTTATTGCTCCTTAAATAATATTTTTCTTCTCTTGCTAGATATTTGGGGATAAAACCTCTTTTTAAGAAAGGGTAGAAATTAGGAAAATAACATTTTGGTTTTCATAGTTCTCGAAAATGTTTGGACTCTGGAAAATTCATCCTCCAAGAGCAAGAAATACAGATGGTGTGAGTCTAGAAAGTAAAAATAATTGGAGCTGTAAAGGTATGAAAATCAAGAGGATCCACTAGAGGTATTCATGCAACATGATAGCTGCTATTCCTCCCTCCGTAATAGATGTCTATGGCTGAATACACAGATTAGGATATATACGCTCAGTTACTGCAAAACTGGTCTTACTGAATCCAGAAACCCTGAGAACTCAATTGAGAGCTTTTGAAACAATCTGTGAATGTTGAGTTACAGCTGTAGCAAATAAGAATTCTGCATCTATCATCAGTGCAATAGTTTGGCATGGGGGAAATCTCATCTAAAAGCAGGTACAACGAGTATGATTTGCCTGAGTTTCTCCTTTGAACTTAGAGAAAAATGTTCTCCACCTAGGTGAGCAAGAGCCAGCTGCTTTCTTGCATATACAGATACATGTCTGGTCCTGTAGAATGGGCAGAAACTGAGCTGATGCACTGAACAAGTATAATTTAAATAACAGGTTTAATTACAGTCCTAGAACTGGAGTGTCAAGCTTGTGACAAATGCAGTAATTTCCACTGTACTTCATAGAGTCAGCAAGTGTTGATCAACAGGTACTGCTTACTCTGTTTTTCTGAAGGTTTGATTTAAAATAACTGAGATCAAACCAGTTCTAAGAATAAGATATGCATGCATTGGATTCTTAAAGTTTATTCATTCTATCAGTTCAGGTTTTTTCATGGTACATTTTCTCAGTAGCAATAAACACTGCAAAACAACTGCTATGACAAGATAATATGGTTTAAAAACCCAGTACTGTTGAGTGCTGGAAAAAGAATTAGAGAAATGAGTAGCTCTTGTACAGCCTTAGAATTTGTGTGTGGTGACAGTTGTTTTCCTGGATATCAGTGGTGTGTCAATAATCACATCCTCTTCAGGGAGTATGTCATTAAACCGTTCTAAAGGCTACAAACTATACATTTGTCATTAAATCAGTCAGAGCTGTATTCCCACAGCATTTGGAAAATCTTCCCTTAAATCTTCCTTTTAGTTTTAGAGTATGAATGAAGACCCTTAAATTATTTTTTTTTTTCCTCTGGTTAACAGAGAATAGTGTTATTGATCAAAAAAAAAAAAAAAAAGTTAGAAGCCATTTTCTAAACATTTAATTTGGTTTATGTCCATTACCTGCACTAAAAAAAAAAAGAATGCCAAGTGGTAATTATATTTTATAAAACAACCTTTTTTCCTGTTTAAAATATATTTTATGCCTTGTTATGAGGCTCTCTGGAGAATGAAAGCAAATAGTTGATTCGCAGGAAGACTTTCATTTGAGTAAAAGTGAGAATTTTTCATTTTTATTTTTTTACAGCAGGTGTTAGTTTAAAAGAGGTTTTTCAAGCTAAGTGGGTTGTTGGTTTCCTGTTTACTTGTTTTTCCCAGTATCTTTTGCTTTTCCAGAAGACTACCAATAACCACCTTCATATATTTGAATGTTTATCTGTTAGATCAGTGTTAGGAATAAATAAATTATTCCAGGAGATATTTTCAAACTCAACATCTATCCATTTTAATTTTGTGCCTTTTAATTCAGGCCCCTCTTATCCTGTTCTTATCAGAAATCTGGTCCCCTTTGGTTTTTCTTTTCCCCTCCCCTAAAACTTTGCAGCATTTCAGTCAAATACATTGATGACTGCAGAATTTTTGTCTTGTTTCTGTTCTCCAGTATTTGAATTCATGAAATAGGTTGTATCTAATCAGTTCAATTTCGATGCTTCTGATGTCAAAACCCAATTGAGATGCACTGAATACCACCTTGGTCTCTCCACAATGGCAAGCCAGTTTTGTGTCATTTTATATCTGCCCCTATGGTTTCTATAATGCACAATTAATAGAAAACAAAAGGGCTAGTCCCCTATATTTTAAATTGATCACTTCTGTTTTCAAAAAACGTTTGTTGGACAAAAATTTTTACCATGTGTTCACTCTCTGATCTTTGGCAAATTTTAGACCATGTTGCCAATTTAAGTCATACTTGAAAAATTATGTTTTGGTTTAAATTTTACAGTTGTGTTTGTCAAGACCTATGAGATAACTGAATAAAAAACATATATTACATTTATATATGAGCATATTGCTTTTTTACAACATGAGGATAAGTATCCATTAAACAGCTGTTGAATAGAGGGCCAGATAGCAAGACAGATGATGGGAGCTTCAGGAGCCCTAGGGGATGTGAGCCATTCCAGGTAATGGTGGTGAAAGAGCTGTGGGTCACATTATGCAGTCCCCCAGCCTGGTCTCCTTACCTTTATACCCTTCCATCCAAAAATTCCCATCCTCAGAAAGCATCTTGACAGCCATAAGTGACAAAATTATGTGGAATCTTGCAGTGCATTGGTTCTGACCATTCGCTACTTCAGCCTCCTGACGGGATCACCCTAAGAAGATTTATGCCAATTCTACCCTAGAGTGTCCTGTGTGAAAGAGAGGCTTGAACTTTTCCCCATGCATAAAACGTTGTGAACTTGTCCCAAGACTTGACAATTGCTACTCCTTAGTGAGATACGACACCCTGACTCCATGAACAGGCACCCCCTCAAGTCCTTCTCAGGATGCCTCGACAAAGAGAAGTTGCAGTTCATACCTCTGCCACAGGAGAGAAGGGAATGATGCACCTTTCCTCCAGGCCTTCTGCTTCTCCTTAAGGCATTAATCAAAAAGCTGCCTTGGAACCAGAAGACTTGGGGGATGACACTATAGAGATAGTTATGACTTCTTGTTGCAAAGCGGAGGAAAGATCTTCAAGAAAGTCACAGCAGAACTATCTATGCTGGTTTTGCACTCTAATAATATTCATATTCCTCTGCAAGTGCTGATGAAAGCAGTAACTCCATTAGATACCAGTGGTTTCTTTCAGTTGTTTATATCAATCCTGTTAGGTGCTATTGTTCATCCAGAAGCAATCCAAAGAAAGGCAGGCAAGTTATAAATACTGGCCCATGGCTTTGCCCTTAGTGACCTAAGAGGTACCATAGGTTGAATTTTTATTAGCAGTACTTCCCCAATAAAGCTATTTTCCCTCAAACGTAACATATTAAATTGATTATGCACCATGTCATTTTAAAAGTATGCAGTTGCTGTTTGATTTATATGGTCAGACTGCCTGCCAACTCAGCAATTTCCATCCTAAAATAACAGATCCAAAAAAACCCCAAGCCCTGAAGTCGGCTGCTTTATGTTGTAATGAGTCAGCTGCAGATCTGTTCAACCACTAATTTCAGACCATTTGTCCAAAAGGACAAGCAAAAACATGCAATTTTCTAGCAATTACAATCAGTGAAGAACTCTACGTGGAAATGGTCAGCAGAAGTATCAAGAAAGGAATTTAGACCAGGAAGCCTTTTCTGCTGTTTTCTGTGTGTTCTCTTTCTATATATATACACATATGTATGTTTCCAGTAAACAGTTAAACAACAATCACAGATAGGGCCAGGTTTTGGAAAAGAAAAAGAAGGGAAAAAAACAAACCAAAACCAAATAACCTCAGACCTGGTGAAGTCAATGAAGTTGCTAGAGGTTTGCAACTAAGGGTGTAGTTAAGCGAATGGATGCTGGCAAGGCAGTGCGAGCTTTAATCACGTCTCTTAACACCATAACAAAATGAATGACAAATTTTCTTGGCAGCTCTTCTATGCATGCTTATTTCAGATGTAAAGCAGACAGGCCTCTGTGTGTCATGTGTGCGATACTCTGCCACCGAACAGCAAACTAACAGAGATCAGTTGTAGGTATGGCAAATACAAATGTATGGTCATATCTAAAAGTGAGAAAAAACAGGGAGGCAGCCCACAAAGCTAAATAATGCTGGTACACTCTTCATGTATATAATATGCATCTTGGTATTAATTAGGAAGGAGTAAGAGAAGACATTAGATTACTCTTACTTCTAGTAGTTCAAGATACAGAGCTTGCTGATCTCTTCAGGATATTGTGATAGAGATACCTTGCGTTGACCACTTAAAACCCACTGCACCATAGTGCTACAGTCCTTTCTTTGTGCCTGGAACATGAAAAGCTGTAGGGTAAATTCAGAGTAAGAAGTGGTATTCTCAGAGTACTGGTAGCAGGGAACAAAAAAATTCAACCCATGTAGTATGGCATCTTGGAAACAGGGGGCCCAACCTCTGTTGTCTTCCCTTTTGTCACTGTGAAGGTCACCAGGAATTCAGATATCTTTTTTGATGTGGAAGAGCCAACAAGCATCTGACAATCACTGCAGATTGCCAGCTTTTATCAATCCAATCACTTATGACCATAATCATGTGTGACTGTCCTTTTAAGGTGATCTATAGAGCCTCGTATTTAACTTGTATATTGTTTCTGTTAATGATGCATAGTTAAGCCCAGAGCAATAATGTAATGAGACAAATCCAATAGAGTTCATTTGTGGGGCCTGTGAAAGGAACATCTTTAACAAACCTTGCATTTAATGAGAATATGTTATTGATTAAATTAGATCCACAATGGCATAAACAATAACACTGAATTTCCAAAGTGTGCTCTGATTGAGCTACTATTTCAGATTTAGGCTCTAGGGTTAGAAATGGGGTAAATGCATATCCATAAATAGTCTTTGCATGGCATCAGTACTAATTAGTATAATTATATCCCAATGTCATTTGCTTAATTTATGAGTTGGCAGCATGGCTGAAAGTAGGGGTTTTTTCTTGCCTTTTCTGTTCAGAATTTAGTTATTAGGGTGAGGTCGTTAGTTTACAATTAAGTCACTTTATTTCCTCTAGCACTAATATTAATGGAACACTTCATCACTGGAGCCCATATCTTGCCTTTCTGGTAAATAGAGGGAGGAACTCCTATGGGGTTTAGCTTCCCACTCCATCATTAAAGCTGCAGGAGGAATTTCTTACATGTGTTATGAGAGACAATGAGGCAATTTCTTATGAAGTAATTTTTGTACACACATTCCCATCTTCATGCCTCCAGTGGGCTCTTTGGATCTTCCCCCCATCCCTCTGCCAGCACAATCCATCAGTTCAGATGTGGAAGAAGGCTTTCTGTTGCAGAGGGGTGGGGGGGAATGTAAAACGCGGTTTTTATTCCAGAGTTTTACCAACTCAAATCAGCCCTGCACATTGAATTCTTGGATATGTGTCTGACATCAGATTCCTCTGATGAAGGCTTTTTCTCTTGGTGTGGAAGGGGCATAAGGGGAAGGGGCGTAACCTATTCTTTGGACCACTCTGGACTATCAGTGTGCCACATATATAAAACTCTGTTGTTATAACCATGCAATGCTTTTTAAAAAAAAGAACAAACCAAAACATGAAAAGGAACAAAAAGGTAGGAGAGATTCCTTTTTCCCCACCTACTACTAAACGAAAAGAAAAGTTGGCTCGGGGCTTTTTTATTATTTGTCACAGCATGATCTGCTTTAACAATCCCTGTGCCTCTCTCCGTGCCGTTCCCCTCTAGCGGCGGATCAGAGGAGGAGTGCTGCGGCATGCCCGCACCGCCGCCTGCACCGCAGAGCCACATCCTTGCTTTGGGAACTGGGCAGCAAATGTTTCAGTCATATTTTAGGATGCAAGTTTATGAGCAGTTGTATTTTCCAGTCATGTAGTCATATCCTTTCATAGGCTTTCTTTTCTTCCCCTGAAACTGAATGACCTACGGCTACATACCACTGCCATAAAGCACATACTTCCCTTTTATGGCCCTCTCTGCCAGCAGTATCCGCTCAGAGTATGAGGCATGCTGTTATAACAATGCACTGTATTTTAATCCCAATTCACTAGTTGCATCTTTTATCCTTCTAAGTTGTTTTAGGTACGTTTTAAAAGAATCCCAAATCTAAACGCACCTGAGAACGTGTGCTATGGCTTTTTAACAGTGTTTCTGTGTTTTATGTACACGCAGGGATACATGTCCCTGCATATAAACTCCACATCTGAACCTTCTGAGCTGGGTATCTTGAGTTCATTGAAAAATCCCCTCTGTGCGGTTCCTGATGGAAGCCTTTTGGCTGGTTGCTTTGCAGTGGGTGACCACATGAGGATGTGTCAGAGCCGAGCTCTTGCCAAGGCTGGCCTCTTTCCACCCTCTGTGCTTGCCCATCGGCCCTGGAGGAAGGTACACACTCAAGAGCTCTGCCCCTTGACAGGAGAATGAGCTGTATTCCCAGTTTGCTGGGATGGGGTGGGGGTGTGCAGAAGGGCTAAAGCTGAGCAGCTGGCAGGGCTGTGAAAGCTGTTAAATGGAGAGCTGCGGGTATTGCCTGAGAGTGGAAGTCCTGTCTTGGCGTTCCTTTGTCCATCCCACATTCCAGCCTCCTGTATTCATCTCAGATGTCTTCCAGAAACCTTTCCAGGAGAAACAGCTGCCTCATGCTTAAGAGAGGAAATACTGAAAGCTCCTGAGGTTTTAAATCTGGAGGATTTATGCAATTTCTCCCCTTTAGCAACACAAACAGTATTTAACTCATCTCTTGCTACAGTCAGGGGCTGAAGAACTACCCTAAAATTTTTTGATCACTTGGGTAAGGAATGGTACCTTGTGCAGGCTCTCAGTGATCATAAAGTGGACAGGTCTTTGGTATTAAATCATACAGCTTAACAGGATTTGAAAAGCTATGTTGAGAAGAAGATGGAAGTGATGTTATATTGACATGTGGGCTCAGATTTTCAAATCTAAGGTACCTTAAGTTTGTTCATCTAAAGGTGGCTCTTCAGTGGGGTTTCTGAAGTGTCCACTTATTGTTAGGAGAATAGTACATACAATACATACAATAGTAGAACATTTAGCAAGTTTCATTTTTTATCCCTTTGAGACCTTAAATAGCTATAAAAATAAGAAGTGTGGGGCTTTCTCTCCTACATTGGCTGAAGTTCTCACTATAATGCCTTTGGAAGAGACAGTTGAAAATTAGTCTGGTATATGGCTGACTCCTAGTGATTACTCAGACAGAAGCAGCAGCCTTACAGGAGCCTGGCAGAGAGTCTGGTCTGAATGTCCACACGCATGGATATGTTCATGCATGTATTGATGTAAACAGGCAACTTCTGAGTTAGACTTGCAGCAAATTAATATTAATTGTTAAATAAAGTGTTGGGTAGGTATTTTGAGTCATAGGCATATTCTGCCATTCCTATAAGAGTATGGTTCAGTTTGTGTTAACGCTTGCAGTGCTGTAAATCCAGAGTAACTCCCTTGAGACAGTGGCTTTAACATAGATTTTAATAGAGTCTAAAGGGGAGCAGATACTTGAAGAAGAGCAGTTAATACATGGAAGAGAAATTAATTGCTGTGATATACGCAGTGATTTTGCTAGATAAACAGAGGAGGTAGAGATGACATTCATACACTTTAGAGAAAGAAACAGCAATTCTTCCTAAAAATAGAAACCAAAGTTCCTGTAACTAAATGGATATGAAGTACTTGTTCTTCTATTAATTTCTTCCAACTTGCTTGCTTCATGCATTTGACAGCATTTTGAGAATAGCTGTGTTTGCTGTATCCCCTGGCATATCATTTAACCAGTTTTCAGTGTTGTGCCCAGGTTGCTGTTGTTAAGTGTTTGCAGGAGTGCCAGCTATATGCTTAGCACTGTCTAAGCACTTGAGGATGGCAGCTTGGACAACTGGTAAGGCAAAAAGAAATAATATTACTCTGCTCATCTTAAAAATCAATGTATTTTCATAAGCAGCATCTCGCAAGTGGATCTGCCAGGCTCAGGTAAAACTGGGCTTTTGGGGAGATTTGAACAGAAGAGGTGATATGGGACAAATACAAGGAAACTCTGAAAACCTGGCAGGCAGGAGGGCTGGGAGGAAAGGAGCAGGGGGAGGAGGAAGTTAAGATAAAACTTAACAAGGGAAAGATAAAGTTTAACCAGGGGAAAATAAATTAAAAGGACCCAGAATTACATTGCACTTGGAAGGTGCTGACATCTGTTATGATTTTGGAGGGAAGCCAACAGTGAAGCTAAGAAAGGGCTGGGGATATAGGAAGGAAAAGAGGTGCTTAAACTTCCTGGAAAGAAACACATGTTTATTTGGCAGCACTTTGATTTGTATGCCTTTGTACATATGGGAAGCCAGAAAGGAGGAGTGGAGCTTGCAGTAATCAAAATGGGGTACGTGTGACAAATGGAGCAAAAGATTGCACTCTGAGGATGCAGATGAAAGGGTGGGGTTTGAAAATGCTGGAGAGATAAGTGTGGTGACTTGGAGATGGTTTGGATGTGGCTAAGTGGGAAGGAATAAAATACAACCCCCAAATGTGGGTCGGAGTGATAGAAGGAGGACTAGTATTGTCAACAGCACTAGAAAAATTTTGTGAGGAAAGGTGAATTTGTTTTGGCCATGATCCATCAAAAATGACAAAGAATTACAGAATTTATTGGATAGCTAATTCATACTTAAAGCATTTTTTTTTTCATGGAATTAATACACTGCTAATTTGCAACAAACTGAAGCAGTTGCCAGCTAATTTAAACAACTCTTACACAGATCTGTAAAAGTCCTCACATTTCATGACATAGCTGTGTTGAAATGGCTTTTAGTTCTTGGATTATATAGGTCTTTCAGATAACAGTGGGGTAGGAGAAATACATGTTTATTTAAGGGAAAGTGTAATTGGAAGATCCCAGAAGTTGGCAAGGAAATGTAAGGCAAATTGTTAGTACCTTGGGTAGGTAGTCTGAATGTGGTTATGCCTGTAGTCCCTCTTTAGGTGGCTAGATTTCATGATAGCCATATCTTCTGAATTTCCATAGATGTCAATCTTTCTCTCTGTCTTACTCTTTTTTATTTCACTAGCACAAACAAATGCAGTATGAACTTGTAACCAGTCAAATGTGATGGCTACTATTACTCTTGATGCCTTCCAGGACTGCAGTTCAGGAAAAAGCTGTTTCTCAGCCACTATTGATATAGCTACATAGAGCTGTTTATTCTAGGAATCTTTACAGTATCATGAAAGTTACCAGTTTTAGTCTACACAGCTGAAAGTCATGGCTGTTTCTTTCAGGACTGACAACAAAGTTTGTTTCTCTGGCAGCTGTCAGGTCCAGGGCACCCATGAGAAGTCATCTCCTGATGAACCGTTATGGACTACCCTAGTGGAAGAGCCTGACAGTTGTTTGACAGACAGCATCAATATCATGGCAGCATTGTGACTCAACTGGTAGACAGCATCAAAACTAGGAGCTGCCAATATGATCATGGCATTCAAAAAACTAAAAAATCAGTATATTACACATTTTCCCCCCTCTGTGCCTCTTCTTTTGCTGTCCTCTGCTCCCAAAAGTTGTATGGTGATACTGATGCCAACGTAGAAGTTCCTTCTGGGTAGGTGAGGGCAGCCCCCACTCCTGAGTGAGACTTGAGGGCAGCCACACTTTCCTTCCATTCCCTCTGTCCAGGAGCACCCCTTTCTGTTCCCAGTAAAATTCTGGAGAACATCTGTGTCACTGAAGTTAGTGGCACAGATCTTAAGGAGCTGCAGTGGGATGATAGAGGAGTCTCCAGCATCATTGTGCATTTCAGGCCCCATGTAGAGTGAAGTGCCCCAGAGATGTGCCTGGACTCCCAGTTTCAGAAGCAGGGGAGTTAGCAAGGAAAGAAATTCCAGATGCCAGTGGGATACTCGTAGAAACCGGTCTCTACTGTGTGACAGATTCTTGAGGAATAGGGTGCCTTTTGTCTTGAATTTCCACATATAGACAAATATAGCTGCTTCTTTTCAATGTCTCGATGCAAAAGAGAGGCTGTAGTGCAGTTATGTTTAAAATGCTAAAATGTATTTATAAACCTATGCTTCCTCCAGCTGGGAGCCAAGCAATTCCTGTCGTTTCTTGTTAGCTACCCAAGGACAGTTGTGGCTGGTCTGTGATAAGAGAAAATTATTCATGCAATCTGTCTGGAATACAGATTGCATCCTTTATTTTTAAACTATTAGAGGAAGGACGTGCACATGAGAGGTGGAAGGAAATGAAAATGTAAAAGTTTTAGCAAAGTCAGTCCACCTCCTGCCCCTCTCCTTAGCAAATGTTTCTTTGTACAACATCAAGGCCACTTTCAATCATTTATCAGCAGTCCTGGCTAACTAGGGAGGTTGCAGTTGGCTGATAGTTAGCAAATGTGACACCCGTCTACAAGAAGGGCCAGAATACAGGCCTGTCAGCCAGACCTTGGTGCAAAGGAAAGTTATGGAGCAGATCATCTTGAGTGCCATCACGTGGCACATACAGGACAACCAGATGATCAGGCCCAGTCAGCATGGGTTTATGAAAGGCAGGTGCTGCTTGACAAACCTGATCTCCTTCACTGACAAGGTGACCCTCTTAGTGGATGAAGGAAAGGCTGTGAATATTGTCTACCTAAACTTAGGAAAGCATTTGACACCATTTCCCACAGTATTCTCCTGGAGAAGCTGGCTGCTCATGGATTGGTTGGGCATACTCTTCACTGGATGAAAAACTGGCTGGATGGCCGGGCCCAAAGAGTGGTGGTGAATGGAGTTAAACCCAGTTGACAGCCAGTCACAAATGGTGTTCCCCAGGGCTCAGTATTGGACCCAGTTCTGTTTTAATATCTTTATCAGTGATCTGGATGAGAGCATTGAGTGCACCCTCAGTAAGTTTGTGGACAACACCAAGTAGGGCAGGAATGCTGATATGCTTGAGGGTAGGAAAGCTCCAAAGAGGGATCTGGACAGGCTGGAGTGATTGGTCGAGGTCAACTCTATGAGGTTGAACAGGTCTAAGTGCCATGTCCTGCACCTGGGTCACAACAACCCCACGCAATGCTACAGACTTGGGGAAGAGTGGCTGGAAAGCTGTCTGGCAGAAAAGGACGTGGGGGTGTTGGTTGACAGCCAGCTGAATATAAACCAGCAGTGTGCCCAGATGGCCAAGATGGCAACAGCATCCTGGCTTACATCAGAAATAGTGTGGCCAGCAGGACTAGGGAAGCGATCGTTCCCCCGTACTCGGCACTAGTGAGGCCGAATCTCATATACTATGTTCAGGTTTGGGCCCCTCACTACAAGAAAGGTATTGAGGTGCTGGAGCATGTCCAAAGAAGGACAACAAAGCTGGAGAAGAGTCTAGAGCACAAGCCTTATGAGTAGTGGCTGAGGGAACTGGGGATGTTTAGTCTGGAGAAAAGGAGGCTGAGGGGAGACCTCATCGTCCTCTACTTGAAAGAAGGTTGTAGTGAGGTGGGTGTTGGTCTCTTCTCCCATCTACCAAGCGATAGGATGAGAGGAAATGACCTCAAGTTGCACCAGGAGAGGTTTAGATTGGGTATTAGGAAAATTCTTCACTGAAAGGGTTGTCAAGCACTGGAAGAGGCTGCACAGGGAAGTGGTTGAGTCATCATCCCTGGAGGAATATAAAAGATGTGTAGATGTGGTGCTTGGGGACATGGTTTAGTGGTGGACTTGGCAGTGCTAGGTTAATGGTTGGACTCAATGATCTTAAAGGTCTTTTCCAACCTGAACAAGTCTATGATCAGGAGTTTTGCTTTCCTTGATATTACTATGTGCAATCATTATCTTACAATATTCATTATTTTTACTGAAGAAAACTGGGCTGGAAACCCCCCATTTTTAAACCAAGCATTGTTTGCTAGTCAGGGTATTATATTTCATTGAAGGAAATGACAGCCTAATTTCCTGCTAAGCAATCTACTGTATTAGGGTGGGGAAGGAGCTCTAACTGCTGCTGCTGCTACTGTTCTCTTAAAGTGCTTGTCTACATTTGCTGTAGATGAAGTTTGGGGGTTGCCTGTTTCATATGTATGTAATGATTAGAGAGTAATGTAATGATTTAGAAAGTTTTGAGGAATTTCCTCCTGAACCAGACGGGGCTGTCACACCCCTTACTTGTCACCTCCTGGGGCACCATGCAGGATTTGTGGCAGTCAAAAGACCAGAGAGCAAATAAAAGTGGCAGCTATGGAGAAGCACCAGCAGTGAAGGTCTGATCCCTTCAGCCACACGTTGAAAGTTACTCAGACCATGATAGCTGAACATTTCCTTTGCAGCAATTGCTTCCTGTAGGACATAATCGGGTCACTTGCAGTGGGGTTTGCTATCTGTCTGCTAGGAGGTCTTGCTTGAAATGTATAAATGGGTCAGGAATGTTAAAGTCTTGTGGGGAGCTGTTTTCAGGGTTAGATCAGGATTTGTGCTCACAGAGGCAGGGCTTTAAGGCATGTAGCCCTGCGTTACACAGACTGCCTGCTGGGAGAGGGGAGGTCTGTGCATACCAAGACAGATTGACTTCTTTCCACTTGGACAGTAACAAGAATACAGGAGCATGCTAGGGTAGCCAGAATAAATTGAAACTAGATTATACTTGCTGCTGAGAAATGCAGAACAAGAGCATCTCCATTCATAATAACATTTCTTCACTTAAGCATTCAACTAAGGAGGCATGAGGGACTGCAGCTTTACTCTTGTAAGAAATAAGACAGCCCTAGCCTGTATGTCCTGGTTTAATAACAGTGCTCTGTTGCAGTATTGCTTCTGCTTGGCTGGAGCAACAGCTCTCATCTTGTTCCCTTCCAGTTTTAGTATTGCTCACCTAAGCATAACTTTGCTTATCACAGTCATCTAATCCTTTACAAGAACAGGGCTGGTATTTTTTAAGGAAAACAATTATCTAAAGCTGTTCTATTTCAAAGCTCAAACCATCAAACTCGTTGACTTCTTCTCTTGCTGCATTTCCAGGTTGACTTGTCAGATCATTTCCAAACATTGTGTTGGGGAATATTTGGGAACCAGAGCTTAATTTGCACCTGCAGTGTCCAGGACCAGAGCTGCATGATCCATTCATGTCTTAACCACTACCTCTACCTCTAGGGTACCTATCTCTACTTTTAACTGTCACACTTCAGCCTGTGCTCTGCTTTGATTGCCTCCACTGTTCAGCTCCATGTTGTCCTCTCGTTGCAGTGACTCAGTTTCCAGCATGATTCTAGAGCACAGATTTTAATGCCAGGCCATCACTGATATCGCCTGCAAATACAGTTCCAGGTACTTCAGCCTGGAGCCCATTCAGCCTATCATTTATGTTGGATCAGTGCTAGGCAGTGCTAGGGATTCCAGATTCAGTCTGGTGGAGAGTGTTCATCTTTCTTTGTCCTTTAAGCTCTGAAGGAACAGTTGTGAAACCATAAATAGCTTTACTTCAGCACTTTGATTGCATTGGTTAGTAAAGTCTGAAGTGGACAAAGATGAAGAGGAAGACTAGGGGGAAGGCACCACATTCATCATCCTCCAGGCAGAATCCATCAAGAATTACATTTAGGATGCCTGAGCAGCGGTGGCTGCCTTGGTCAGCTCTGTTTCTTTACTGTGTGCGTGAATATGTATATATATATTCGCACATACACCAAAGCACACACACCCTCAGTCTTTGCTACAATAGAATTTGTGATGCTTGCTTGGCTCCTTTACCTACGTGTCAGTCCTTCAAGGTATAACATATGCTTCTGGGGAGCACAGTAATATCACTGTGCCAGCTGAGATCTGTGAGTAGTTGTTCTCTTCTGCTAAAGCAGACATGCTCTTTGTTCTGATGAGATGCCATGTCTCATTTACATCAGCCCTCTTGCAGTACACCATCCCTCAGACTGGGGTCCTGGGAGGGCAAAGGAAGAAGGATGGTTTCAGTGGAGGTTATGTCTCATTTCAAATGGGCTTCTGAATGCCCAGATGTTAATCTCAGTAGAAATGTAACCCATTCTAGTATCCATGTCTGAAAGTTTTGTGTATGTTTAGTATAAAAGCAAGAGAAGAGCTTTAAAAAAAAAAAAAAAAAAAAAAAAAAAAAAAATAGTGAAGTGAATGTGAGCACTAATGAGCAAAGTGTGAAGCATGGCTTGGAAAGCATGCAAATCCAATGAAAAGTATGTCGGATTTCAGACAAGACAAAGAAGAGGGAATACAGATTTTCCTCAAGCTGGTATTGTTACTGTGCTTGGTGAAAAGGAGGAACTGCTCTGAAATGCTGAAGCACTGCAGAACCAAATGCATTAATTCCAAGTTCAATGACTATCACAAACTAATGCAGGGCTGGTGTTTGGTTTTACTTTTTGTGATCCACCTGCACATCAGGGGCATATCCTTCTTGCATTCTTAAAAGCTGCTCCTTCTCTCACCAGCGATGCCATAGAGAAGCAGAAGGCTGTGCTTGGGTTCACTGAGCTGGAACAGCATATTGATATAAACAGACCTGGGACCTGCTGAAAGAGATGCCTGCTTGGCAGTAACACCACCTTGAGTTCAGACGGGTTGTACATCTGTGCCTCATTGATAATGTAATAACCTTCATTACATTTTTGGCTTAGAGCACCTGTGCACAGCCCGAACATCAGCCCAGGGCAACCATTTTGATTGAGGTGATATTAACAGCTCTCATTAAAAGTGATGACTATAGCTGTGCCCAATAGCACTGCTGTACTAAAGCGTCTGTCAGCATTTCTATTACAGAGTTCTATATTCAGGAGTTAATAACTCGGCCATAAAAGTTTGCCTACCTCCAAGCTGAAACTTGAATACAAAATATCAGACTGGGGTTTCTTCAAAGCAACATAACTATTAAGGGTCTAACTTATTTTTTCTGAGGCTATCTTCTGCTTTGTTAACAGTGCAGTGGCATTTATCTGACAATGGTCAGATGCCAGAAAAGTCACATGTCTTCCTAGGCTGGAATGGAAGATCTGTAAATGCCTGAAAAATTTTGGGACTCCATTGGAGGAGGTGTCCTCCATCTGCCCTGAGAGGAATCAAAGCAGGCTATTAATGTTTAAATTTGGGCATTGTTCTAAAATATAGTAATATGATTATCTTATTTGTAATTGAACTTTGCCCTATTTTTGCTTGAACTGGCTGTACAGTAGTTTTATCTGTCTGGATAATCATTAATTTAGGAATTAAGGAATAATTATTTCAGATAAAATATTCCTGATTACCTTTCTGAATGTAGACGTGCTTATTTCAAAGCAAGAATATTATCTTCATACTAAGTTTTCATACTTTGGAGAGTGTATTTAAGTAATTCCCAAAATTTAGGCATTCTGATTTAGGAATGTAATTTTTTCTACTGAGTTATTCTTAAATTGTGTTCAATTTAAATAACCTTGTGAGTGGGGACAGGCCCTAAAAGATGCTTAGATTCATTTAAACATGTAAGGCTAATGCATAAATACAGACCCTGTAAATGTCATCTTTCCCATGCTTAACTTTACTGGCAAGTAACATGACTGTGTTTAAAGGGTTTAAATCACAACATTTAATTATACAATTCCTTACAGACAGAAAATGACCAGTTAAATCAGTGGGACCGCAACACTGCAAATACATGTCATCAAAGAAGAATGTGGATAAACAGCAATTATGACACAGATTTGACAAGTAAAAAAATCCAGCTGAGCTCTAGAAGTTTATATTTTGGCATCTGGCTCTTTGCCAACACCAGTGTTTCATACTTGACACCTTACATGGACAGTGTGTACTTTTATGAATATTCTTAGACAATTATGTGCATCTTGGTGAGCCAATGTCCCCCTTAGGGAAAGAAGGGGGTGGGAGAGAGACAGAGGAGAGAGCAAATAATGGGAACATTAATGATGCCTCATATTAGTCATAAATTATAGAATCACATAATAATTTAACTTGAAAGGGGGTTATGGAGACCATCTAGTCCCAACTGCCTGCTTGAAGCAGGGCTAACTTCAAAGGTAGATCAGGTCCTGTCAACTTTTGACTGTCTTCGGGACTGCTGACTCTATTAACTCCTTGCGTGCCCCTTCCAGTGCTGAACTGCTCTCCCTGTGAAGAATTTTGTCCTTGAATTTCTCTTGTTGCAATTTGTGACTGTTGGCTCTTGTCCTGTTGTCATGCGTCTCTGAGAAAAGTTTGGCTCTGTCTTCTCTACAACCCTGCTTTTGGTAGGTGAAGACTTCTGTCCTTCTTTTCTCCAGGGTAACTAAACATGGCAATGTTTGGATTGGGTCGAGCTGCACAACTCTATGGCCTCTACTGCATTTCTCTCTTAATTTATCAGTATTTCTTTTGTGCCGGGTGGCCAAATTGGCCATAGTGGTTTGGATGTAGTTTCAGGTGCTGGAGAAAAGAGCAAAAACTTTTCCCTAGACCTGCTGGTTATTATCTTGCTCATGCAACCTGGTGTACAGTTAGTCTCAATCACTACAAGCGTGCATTGCTGGTCCACATTCAACTTGGTGTCCAACAGGAGCCACCAGTGTGCTTTTCTGCAAGGCTTCTAGCTAGCTGGTCAGGTCAGGCTGTATCAGGTCTTTGGTCTCTTAGTGTGTTGACTGGTGACTTTTTAGTTGGGTTTTTTTTGGTTGGTTTTTTTTTGTTGGGTTTTTTTTAATAAAAAGAAGGAAACATTCTGAGATTTCCATGTACTTCTGTTTAGGAAGCAATGGAGATGTGAGGATAGACAGGAAAATTAGTTCCATTAGTCTGTGGAATTAATGTAATCAATGGAAGAAGATAACTTTACTTGTAAATTATATTAATTGTTTGTATAACTGCTTAACACTCATGTATAAAGTTTCATCATCCAGAAAATCCGTCTTCTTTACAGATGAGCAAAACATGCTAAACATCCTTTCCATGTATGTTATCCAAAGCACAGCACAGGGGTATGCTAATTAAGCATTCCTCCAAACACTTTAGCAAAGTAGAGGGATAAACATTATGACCACCATATAAGGGATCAGAAAAATGAGACGCAAGCGTTCAGCTTTTTCAAGAGTCCAGGCAGTAAGTCACTATGTGAGCCAAAAGAAAAACTCTCCAATCCTTCTCCTTAGCAATGTATCCAACTCAGTCACCTAAATTATGCTATATGTGCATTTTAAACCTAATATCTTTACACTTCTTGTAAAAATTATTTGAAGACAGTTTGAAGAATGCATGAGTGTTTTGCATATTTAAGTTATGAGTTAACCAAATGGTTCCCATTTCTGCCTGAAAAAAACTTTTAGGACAGGTTATACCTATAAATCACCAGAAAATGTTCCCATTTCCACAAATGAAAGTAGGATTTGGCTCCCAGTGTTAGAATGACTGTGTAATTTACAGGAACAAAAAAAATATTAGAAGTATATTAAAAAAAAACAAACAGCAGTAAAATGAGCAGTAAAGCTGATGTTAAAATACAGAGAAAGTGGCTGTTATTTGAGGAATGTCATGCTCAGAGTGCAAAGACAAATCCTTAAATCTTCACTTACTGGAGGAATCAATGTAACTAATGCCTTTCTGATCAGACCTCCCCAGACCAAGTAAGTAGGCTACGCTCAGTGTATTGAGTGTTTTAGATGAATTGACATGAAGTCTACCAGCCAAACTGAAGAGGTGGGAAAGCAAATCAGTTGCTTGACACTCCCTGCAGCTGAACTTGGCCAACAAGCTGTTCATGATGGCAGCAGATGTGCCTGCCTTATGCCAAAGTTCGCCATATGGACTCAGTTCATGGGCCGTTCCTCCCAGCTGCAAATTCCAGTGCAGGCAAAAGCCTTTTAAAGTAGAAAAACTGGATGCAGGGGCATCAAGACCTGGCACTAGTCAATGTTTTCAAAAAGGTGAATGATAGAATAATAGTAATCTGCAGTGTAACAATGCGAATATCGGAATTACACTCTTTCCCAGTCTTTGGCCCAGTGCCATTCTCTTTTGTGTCAGTGCATAAACACTGAGGTTTTCGTGGCTGAACCACATTAAAATTTGCACTTTGCAAAGTCCGTGTTTCCTTTGATGTAGGCCATGAATGTTTGGGGACAAGGTTCCTCAGGGCCATGATCCAGTCCTGTGGAACAAATGCTAGCATGGATTTGCACAAGCAAATAAGAATATAAGAAGATTTTTTATTTATACTTTTTTTAATCCAGAGAAATCCTGGTTTCACTAATGAAGGGCTTCACAAATAGCAAATGTATGACTAAAACCAGCTCTGGTGGAGAGGAGACTATCTCAAGAAGGAAACAAATTTTGTGCATCAGTGGGTAAGACACAAGCTCAAACTCTTTCCTTCTGGAAGCTCTGCAGCCCCTCTAAGCCTCTGAAAAGCAAACATGTCTTGAAGCCATCCAGGGAGCATGCGTGTAGCCTGCTCCTGCCTTCAGTGGGGAGCGAGGCTGCACTGGCTGTGGCCAGGCTGCACCCAGGGAGGTGTGACTTGGGCAGCGGGGCTGCTGCAGCCTGCGCTCCAGAGGGAACGGGGCTTCTAAAAGCGCAGTCTTCAGTAAAGAGATCATAATTCCTTTCTAACTTGGGGGTTTTGGGGGGCTTGGAGCATTTGTTTTTTAAGAAAAATAACTGTGTCATACATTGCTCATCATTTTAGAAGAAATAGGTCATTTTTTCAATTACTCATGTAACCTTGCTATAACAAATACCTTTCTTATTTTATTTTTAATCATGGAAAGTCAATTAAATGGCTAGTTTTATAATGCTGATTTTTTACATATTAGAGAAATAAACAGACACATCTTCAATTTTATTTTCCTTTTTGTGTGAATTTTTTGTTAGTAATTTGTCTATTTTGCTTTAAAAAAATCAGAAAGTATTATGCCACATTTCAGAAACTCTGATCATTTTTCGCAAAACTGTTTTTGTACATATTTTACTGTGAGGCATGCTGACTAGTCCTATACAGGAGGAATACAGAAAGCATACATGGATGCTCTTGTAGAACTATGATGTTGATATTTCTATATTTCTTGCTGCAAGGGCATTGTTAAATATATAACACTTCTCAGTTTTCATAAATGAGAATTTTGGAGTCATTGGTTTTTATTCAGCTAGAGAGAAACCTAGAAGCAGTTGTGCTGCTGAACTGGATTTCAGTGCCTTTGTAGCTCCATTCCTGATTTTCAAATCTCAAGGAGTTAGTGTTTAAATTGATTTTGAAAATAGGTCTTGGGTTGCAAGGCCATACAACTGCCTCTGAAATGTGCTGCCTTTCAACTACACAACAACAGAATCACAGCATCTAGTTAGAACACATTTAAAATGTACAGTGTGGCTGGCACCTAATGGCAGAGCTTAACATTTTGTTTATTCCTTATGAGGGTACATTGCAAACCCCATCTTTTTTCTTTAAAATCGGTTAGTTATATAAGCCTTAATTTTTCTGCTTACTGACAGTTTGATGGAATCCTAAGTAAACCTTGGGAATTAATTCCACTGTTTCATACACCATGCTAAGTGTGATTTGATTATCCCTGTGGATGAAAAAAAAAAAATAGCCTGCATCTGTCCTGAATTGAAAACAGATCTGCATTAAAGAGCATTGCATCAGTACTGCTGATACGCTAGAAATGAGTGAGTTGGGAAGTACATTTCCAAATAAAATGTGATGGAATTACAAGCAATTAACTTCTTCCTTGGAGTAACAGAGATATAAAAGATACATGCTCTGTTCTTTAAAAAATACCTCACACCGTTAGTTACAGAGTAGATAGAAATAATGTCCTTAAAGAGTGGTCTATGCAGGTAAGAAGGAAATATGTGCTGCATGGCTTCAGGGACTGTCGGCTTCATCTTCACCCATGTAAGCAGTTGTTCAGTCAGTTAAATGGTCATCACTGCTTCCTTCTTCAACTGAAAATATGGCCTAATGTCTCTAATCATGCTGGTGCCTCGTTAGCCCCATATCAGGCTCTAATAAGTGTTTTAGATTTGCTCTTACTGTGCAAGGGACTACAGCTTTTTAGAGACAACACATATGTGTAATCCATACAGTACAGTTCTTACTCAAATTGATCTGTGTTTAGTACAAACCGAAAAAATACATCACATGGGCATTTTTACCTCTCTCATGTAATGAGGAGAACACAGTAGTCAGTACTGTTTCTCAGTAGCCACCAAAATTTATTTTAAAAATCCAATAGCAGGGTAGGTTTTTCCTAATCCTTTCCATTAATCGAAGGTTTTTTCACCATAGAAAACCTTATTTTAGCAAATTAAAATGCGGTATGTCTGTATCTGAAAATTTTAAAACTATATAAAGCCTACTATAATTATTATCTAAGTCCTTTGGCTTTTCTACTTCTTCATTTATTTTGCTTCTCAGCAGTTTGATGTATTTAAGGACCAGCTTATGCCAGAGGTGACTGAGCAAAGCATGAAGCGTTTTGCTATAGCTAGTCATTCACTTTGAAGCTGCCTTTGACTGTTTCATCTCCCTTAAGTAAGTTAATGAATAAAGTTACACAACTTTTCTATTTTAGTTCATTGTTTTGGCATTTGCATGTAAAATGAAGTCTCTTCTTGGAATCTGGGATAACAGTGACAAAAATGAAAATTGAATCATCTAGATATATGTTGAGTTCAAGTAGCAGTTAGCACAAAGAGAGATAGGACAACCGCTTTGTTGATTGCTTTTGGACTGTCTTCTTGGGATAGGACAAGACTGTGGGAGGCAATAGGCCCAGTTTTTAAGGAAATGAGGCGCAAATCAAAGATTGACTCCCTGCAGGAGGTATGAGTTACATCCAGTGCCTAAACCCCGTGAAGGATACAGAGCCAAATAGCTGACAAAAATGGAAAGAAGGATTTTTGTTGATTCATTATAAGAGAAAGAAGGAAAGCTAAAAAGGTTTTGGAAAGCTGGTGTAAGAGTTACTGGGAAACTTTCTTTCAGAGTTGTTGGAAAAGAGGGAGCAAAATCTGATCTAGTCAGCTACCACTTTCTTTTTTCTAAGTCCAGTGATCATAAATATTGTAATGGTATTACGAGAACTTATGTTACATGAGATTCCCATAACTGAAGGAATGATAAATTGGCCAAGAGGTGATGTTTTCTTTAGAGGATCCAAAATTGTATGTTTTGAGAACCTGCCAGCATCCCTTAAATGATGTCAGATTTTTGTGTTTGCCAAAAATGACTGCAGACTACCATGGGACTATCTTTGCCTTATGATCAGCCAGATTTTTTTATTTGGTATTTTGGTGGTTTATTTGTCTTCACCTAACACTGAAGGACTAAAAAAAGTTGATTGGTTGAATTAACAGGTTGCCAATAATTTAAACCATTTGAGTAATGGGTCATTGAGAGTCAGTTAAGGAAGTAGATTAGTGGGTAACTCTTCCATCACTGAAAATCCAGATCGCTCCAGATCAATAGGAATGGAAAGTTACCTTCTGATGGTGGCATTCATCATGTTCTTGAATTCATTTTTGATTAAAGTTAAGTACGCATTCTTTGGTTTTGACTCACTAGCACTGCTGCTGACAATCTCATCATGGCAGAGGAGCGCAAAGGACAGAGAGATAATGCTGTCTTGGGGGTGAGATAGGGTCATGCTGTTTGCACTTGGATAAGTCTTTCTGCATTATTTACATAAAAAGAAGAAAACTGCTACTTGAATGTTTTACCACTGCTCAAGATGGGTTTTTAAAGAAAAATACTGCACCATTATTATTAATTTAGGCTTATATATATGCTATTACTGAAGAAACATGACAACATGCATAAGAAAAAATTAACTAATCCTTCTACATTTATTTTGCATTTCTCTCTACAGGTAACTTGTGTGTGTGTGTGTGTGTGTGTGTGTGTGTAAGATTACCTGGTATTCTATATTAATATTAATTAATGAATATTAAAATATTTGCGAAATGTCACAAGTTACTCCTTGCCTTGCATGCTTTGCAGATTGTCATCAGGCATTAGTCACCTCTATTCTGTAGTCTGAGCGCAGGAGAAATACTCAGCAGGCAAATAGCTAAAAGTGTAAGTATTATTTTACTAAATTATTCAGGTACGAATTATTAACATGAAATATGTTCTCATTAGCACACCAAATGAAGGTGCCATATAAATTAATGGAGGAAGAAAGAACAATGCAACAACGTGGGTGCTGTGCGATCACGTGAACCAGTGTTACTGGGTATCTGTACAATCAGGGAGGGTACTGTCTCCTTAGCTTCTCCCTGATAGAGAAATCTACATTTGTTGCCTATTAGATAAGATAATTCAGCTTTCATGTAGAAAAATACATCAACTTTTACAGAATTTTTGCTTTGTGGTAGTCAGCTGGCTCTGCTGTCAAGTGTCCAGGGCGCAGTGGTGGTCTATTGCAAGCCCTGATAAATCTGCCATGGATTTGCTGAGTGTTATACCATGTACTCAAGTGACTCTTACTTCGTGTTCTGACAAAACTAGAGGACAGTCTTGCAAGATACACAGCATTTAAGCATGATTTTAACTGTAATCACATAAATAATTGATGTGAGATGACCCACGTTTTTATTCTTAAATATGTGTATAATTGTCCTGATGAACTGACACCACAGCAGTTTCCAGCATCTTGTCAGAACAGGACATTGTTTTATGATTTGGCAGAATGAAGTAACACAATCCATGTATGGATTAGTCCACACTACACTTGTGACCATGTCAGGACATTCAGCTATAAGAATACTGGTTTTAAAATCACAGAATGGTTTGGGTTGTAAGGGACTTTTAAAGGTCATCTAGTCAATCCTCCTGTGATGAGCAGGGACATCTTCAGCTAGACCAGGTTGCTCAAAGCCCTGTTCAACCTTGAATGTTTCCAGGGATGGGGCATCTACCAGTTCTCTGGGCAACCTGTTCTAGTGTTTCACCACCCTCACTGTAAAAAGTTTCTTCCTTTTATCTAGTCTGAATCTACCTTCTTTTAATTTAGAACCATTACTCCTTGTCCTGTTGCAACAAGCCCTCTAAAAAGCCTGTCCTCACGTTTATTATAAGCCCACTTTAAGTACTGGAAGGCCACTATAAGGTCTCCCCAGCCTTCTCTCCTGACTGAACAGCCCCAACTCTATCAGCCTGTCCTCATAAGGGAGGTGCTCCAGCCCCTGATTATCTTCATGGCCTCCTCTGGACCTGCCCCAACAGGTCCATGTCTTTCCTTTTGCTGACCGTTGTGGGGCTTTTTCCTCCTTATTTGGTTGGTTGGCTGGTTGAAGGAAGTTTTATTTCATGTGTGTTGAACCACCGTTAAAATGCCTGAGGAATATCTCTGATGCTTCTTTCTCTACCTTGCCTTGTTTGTAACCATCCTCAGACTCCAGGTTCTTTCTACAGACAAAAGTAATATTCTCACTACTAACAATGTACATTCTCTCAATTTTAAAAGGTTGATACTCAACAAAGAGTAGCGTTCTAGTTTTGACTAGGAAATGTAACACAGAAGAATAAGGATAATAAACCAGATTATGACTTTTTATTGACCATATCACCAAAACTTTCTATAACTTTTACATAAGTGCATATCCATATCTTGCATAGTGATCTTATTGTTGGAGATTTTTTTGTGAAAAATTTTCAATGGGAATTATTTATTTTACATTAAAATATGTGGTCTTTGTGCTTATATTTTCATGCATTAACTTCAGGAATATAAGTGTATTTTATTTATAATTTTTTAAGGATTTTTACCTTCTCATCATTAATGTACTCTATTTTTTATTAGTAAGCAGCCATGCCAAATGATTTGCAAGCAGGTTAGTACCTTAGAAGCAGGAGTCTACAGCGATTCAAAAGTTTTTCCTTCATTTGTTCAGTTATAGACCATATGACATAAAAGACAAATGAGTGTCAAAAAAATCAGGTATAAATTATACACTCCATTGTATTCTGTAATGCTATAAGAGTCTTTAATTTTAAACCTCTGCTTTTTTAGCAATGCACCATTTTTTTAAAGTTCAGAATGTACGTAAATTTGGGCATGCACATAGAAGATAGTAAGTTACATTTATTCTTTCTTTTACCATTATTGTGATCATCATTGAAGCTTCTGCTTTGTCAAAACTGAAAATTCTCTGGTCCGCCAAACATGTAATCTGTTTCAGACTATCAAACCCAAGGGGAATTTAAATTTGAGAGCTTTCAAAGGAATTACTTAATGACATTTTAAACTTTATGACAGCAAGACAGATAAGAAAATGCTGTCTAAAGGGAAGGCACCAAAATGAGGCGCTGCATTTGCCTTTTTGCAGTCTCTGGAACACCAGCTTCTGCTCAGGAAGATCCAGTGGCATCGCTAACAAGGTCAGATCCCTTCAGCTAATTCTCTGGTCTTCTTAGGGTAAATTTCAGCCTGAACTAGCCTGTTTGAAAACATGCAATTTATCTAAGTAGTCTGTAGCCTTTTCTTTTTCCTAATCTGACCTGAATTCTCACCCCTTTGTCTCATGTTATGGTGTAAAACACCTGATAACAGTTAACATAGTTAGTGAAACAGAAGCAACAAAATCTTTAAATGCATTAGCCATCTCTGCAGTGTCTGTTTGCTTTACATTCCTCTTGAACTGTGGATCAAAGCATTTCCTGGTCCCTACAGTTAAACTACTGTACCGTCTTGTTAGGCCTCCAAACACAGGAAGTTTACAGCTCAGGTTGCACTTTGATTCAAGTATAAAATATGTAAGTACAGGGAAGGTATTTGCCCAGTCTTAAACCAGTAATTATTCCGGAAAGTAATTTACATTTCGACTGATGCGTCTCTGAATCATACTTTTAAAAAAATACAGCTTTTCACTTTTGCCCAGTATACCTGATTATTTAATGTTGTTCACATGTCACAGTTCATCTGACAAGATTATTTTGTAAAGGTATTCTGTGAGGAATCCAGGAAAAAAAACATGGTTTCTTTTCGAAATGGTTGATATTCCCCTTTATTCTCAGGGGAGTAGAAATTACATCCCTAAGGAAAAAAAAAAATCCTCTTTTGAACAGTTGTTCTTACCTGTAGTGCAAAAATTCAGTAGACTGACTTGGCTACTGCAGTAGCTTTTTAAGCCAGCAGTCACGTAAAGTTGTGCAAGCACTCAGAGCAAACCTCACTGGAGAAGCACTGCCCCACACTGTCAGGAAAATACTGCCGAATTCCATTATATGAAAAGTTAAGTGTTCTTCATGCATGAAGACCTCTTTGCAAATGTTTTCCATTATCTAAGCTGCTGGCCCAGATCCACTGGCAAGAGCAATAGTGGGAGTGTAGAACAAGTGGTGAATATTGTTGTCTCTTTTCGTTTTATGAGATTTCTCATGGTATTTAGTATTTTTGCTAATCCCTAGTTACTGAATATAGTGATTACATGAGAAAGACAGCTTTCATTAAAAGAGAAGTTGCATCAGTGGTAAAATTCAGCCCTTGCTGTTGCAAAGAGTTTGAAAACATATACTCTGAAGGTGCAAAACTCCGAATGGAAAAAAGAGCCCTGAAATCTGCCTCTTACACATGAATTTAAGCCACTGTAGGACACTAGGGAGTGCAAGCTACAGTATTTGAGAGAGGCATGTCCCCAACCTGGGGTACAGGCATTACTGACCATTTGTTCCTTGCTAGCTTCTGAAATTAGTACACAAAACAGTAGTAGCCAACTCGCTGTATCTATGCAAAGCCTCTTTTGCCCAGTGAGGTGGGAACAGATGAAGTTGCTGGGGGACCAGGCACTTCCAGATAACACCAGATACATGTTAAAGGTGATATGCAGCATCCTCCTGCTCTTTTAAAATAGCTTGGAAATCAGAAGGTGGTGATGTTTTCAGAAGTGGAAGAATTCAAACTTTTGAATGTTAAACTGGTAGGATTTAGTTGAGGTCATATCTGTTTGCATTGCTAAGACCAAAACAAGACCAAAAAATAAATCTTAAAATGCAGGCTCAACTCAGTGAGTGGTGTGAGTGAGCACGGCCAGTTTGTGAGCAAGGCAGTTTCAAAAATCCAGCTGAATTCTTCAAGAAATGGTGTTGATCTGAACTGATCCATGTGGGCCGGCAGCTGGGAGCAGGAATCCCCCTGGGCAGCGATATTCCTCTGTTCCAGTTCTGACTCCCTGCTCCAGGGGGTCCTGCGCGGCCAGAAGTGATGCCCCCTCCCACTCACCATCTGCGAGCCGGGGGGTTATGCTGCGGCAGGCACTGCGAAACTACGCTTGCTGCCCTGCATCAAATAGAGGATCACAGGGGTAGGTCCCTCTTGCCCAAGTCCTGCACACTTCCAAGCAGTCGCTGCTTGCTTTTACCTCTGTGTTGATCGGGGCTGGCATGATGCTGCTCTAGCTAGGAATGCTTCAGCTGAGACACAGTTGCTGCATTCTGCCTCACAGAGGATTAGGTTTCAGGGCTGAATGCAGCAGTCTCACTTTTATCATACATAAATGACATCTTCTATGTCATCTTTAAACTACTTTAGAAGTCCCTAAATGCTACAACAAATCAAAGATTATTGTAGAAGCGATGGTTTATTTTGAAAGAAATATTTTATTTCCAAATAAGAAAAGAGACAACACATGAGGAGCAATTAATTTTGTGTGTGTTGTGTTTGCATGCTTGTGATTGTTCCTGGACTGAAAAAAAAAAAAAAAAAAAAAAAAAAAAAAAAAAAGTTAAAAATGATCCGGCGGGAGCTTGCACTGCTTGTGAATTGTTTTCTGTTTATGAACTGTGGTAGTAGGAGGAAAGCAAATATTTAGTTCTTTTGTTTTATATGGTCTTGTTGCTTAAGAGGTTTCAAAACAGCTGTAGCACACCTCTGAGAGGATTTCTGACCTCTGTCACATTAGAGTGCGTATCTCTGCTGCTCTACCCATAGTCTTTCCAGGTCCCATCTGCGAAACTGATACGTGTTTCAAAGGGTGAGGGAAGCTGATTCCGTTTGTTGTAAGACATTTGGACTAACACCTCTTGCTTCCTTTAAATAACGTGTGTTTCCATATCAGAAATGAACACAAGTTCCAACTTCCACCTTTTCTTTTTGCTGCTTAGGTTTCAGCTGTGCTTGGTCAGGTGGCCTCTGACACTGTACAGGAGAAGCACCTTGTCCTTTTAACAGTTTCTGTCATTGAGACAGCCCTTCTTCAAGGAGACACGGAGAAGTTTTAACTAGCGGTATTCCTCATGGCAGGAGAAGACGCTTGAAATGAAGTTTCTCGGTGCTTGGCTAACTTCAGGAGTCACAGGCAGCCTTATTCCTGATGAGCTTTAGTTATTGCAAAAACCAGTGATGAGAAAGTTGAGGTTTTAGGACAGGTAAAGTGGAGGTAAAGATTTTTTCATTCTTTGGCAGTCTCTAACTTTTCTGTATGTAACAGTAGACACAAGACAGTTTTCTGGAGTAAAGAGAGGGAATGCAATGAGTCAGGCTTGCCTGTTATATATACGGTTGGTTTTGTGTATTGAGATTAATAGTAACTGTGATAGGTTACAGAGCAAGCTTCAACTTCTTCAGTTACCTGCAGATTTATAGAAAATGCTTACCTAGATTTGTCTCATTGATGGCTGGAGTTTAAAAGATATAAAACTGCCTAGTCTTAACAACAGTAATCATTCTTGCTTCAAAGCCCTTCAAAAATATCAGTGTGACAGACTTGGGACGCCGTTTCAAGATGCAGTTAGAAGCTGCCGTGGTTGTAATCATGGCCTGTTTCCACAGGGCACTATTACCAAGCTTATAAAAACGGTGCCTAGCTTTATTTAGCTTTACAAGGCTTTAACTTCATTCTAGCAGAACCACATGAGTGTGTTTCCCCCCACACCCCTGTGAGAAGGAGGGAAACTTTAAAAAGGGGGCCCAGCCACTACTAATGAATGCCTGAACTGTGCACACAAATCCCACTTCTCAGAGGCGTAGGAGAGTGCTTTGGCTGTGGCTCCACATCCAGGAGCAGCACTGTTTGAATAACACCTCCCATAAAGCAGCCTTCCCTCTTTCCTCGCTCCCACCCCAGGCTATACCAACAAAAGTGTTCTTGTGGCTTCCTGATATACCTGATCACAGGAGTGATCTGGCCGGAAAAATAGCCTAGAATTTTATTTCAGGTTTCATTTCTCCCCACCCAGATCAGCTCCTTTATACATTTCACCAGACAGCTGCATAAATAGTTGGCTTTGGCAGAGCACAGGGAGAGGAGTGGGGTAGGCACTGGTGTCCAAAGAAGAAGGGAAGCCAGGGCTGTTTAAACTATCCTTGACATCAGAGAAAGGCTCCAAGAACCACAGTCCCAGCTGCATGAAGTGCAAAAACACAAGTCTAGATTGCCAGCTGCTTTCTGTGTGTGCATGAAGAACTTCTACAAAATTGGGAAACCATTGCATACAAATATGAGACTCACCCTGATCTGTTTCTTTTGTGAGGACTGTTCTCAGTGTGCTGTTGCTACAAGCCACCCTGGTTATGGTTGTTCAACATTATGTTGTTGGATACCGTTCAGAAGTATCTTTGTGCTTCTAAAAAAGTCTCCTCCAGATGTCAATAAAAGTGACATCAGAATGGGAGGTTCTAGCACTGTGGTCCCACAGACGTCCATCCTGCTTACCTACCTTGCCATTAAGATCAGGTCTATGCAACACTAGATCCAGATCAACTGGCAACATACATGTGTCCCAAATTAGACTTGGACACATGCTTACTTAATTAGCCCAAGCCTGCAAAACAGCATGAATTTCAAACTTCTGTTTATGCTGGGATTCAAGGGACAAACAGTTCCTAGCCAGGAGCAACGCCTGCCAGAACAAAAGTTATCTTTCAGAAATACTTTAAAACAAATTAGAACCAGAAATGTAGCTTTGGGCAGGTTCAGGGTTTTATGTCAAATAGCTAGATTTTATTTTATTTGGTACTGTATGCCCTAGAACCAGAGTTACCACATCATATGACAAGAACCTGATATTCTGCAGAAGAGCAGCAAAAGGAATTTAAAAAAAAATAAAATAAATAAATCTCCCCAGCTAAATCCAGTTGGTTAAAATCCATCTAACAAACTCTAAATCACCAGTAGCTCATGAAGTCTAGCATGCAGTTTTCTCTGCTTTTTTTAATGCCTCAGACTTGCAAAACTGTTCTGAGGCAGCTGAATGCAAAGAAATTAGTTCCTTGTATTGTTTTTGTGGTGGTCCTCTTTTACATAGGGGGAGATGGTCAATTTTGGTAGTTATGGCAACTGAGAGCAGCATCCCTATATCTTAACGAGTTGGTGGGGGTGTGTATTTTTTAGATATCTGAGGAAAAAGCTTTTACACAATGAGTTAAGGTTTGCAATTTGAGGTTTTTGAAGACATCTGTGGAGGTGGTTGTACTGCAATCGACGTGGAGGTATTACTGGACTGAATGCCTGTCAGGTGGCTGCATCCAACTGACCAGGGTATTTTGCAGAATCCTTCTGGAAGGAAAACTGGCTACACAGGTCTGTTTCAACACTTTGGATGATGGCAGAAAGGAACAGACTAAATTTTTATGTGTCCTACAGGTCACAGAAAGCAATTTGCAAGCATTGGAGAAATGTCAGGGAAAAGAAAGGTGACAAGGTCCATCCAGCTCCAAAAGCATCTGTGAAAAATTACATAGCCCAGATGGCTGAAATGGGTTTCACATTCATTGCACATGTAGTCTGGTTTTAGCTATCTCCAGTGCAGTCATTCTGCTGATCTATGGTAGTTATTCCCCCCTCAGTGCATGAGCATGTTTCCCATTCACATAAATAAGAGTTATGTCTTTGTATCCAGAGAGAGGGGATTTTATTTGTCTAGTGCCAAAGCAGCTTCTCACAGGACTGTTTTCCTCCCACACTCTCGGTTTTGTTCAGCTCTCCTGACCTGTGTTTTCTTTGTTTTGAACTGTTTGGATTTTTATATTTTAGGTAATAAATGTTAGTAAACTATTGCAGAAGGTGACATGGCTAGAAATAGAGTCCTTAGTGGGTTCAGCCATCAAAGTAATGCAACCTAAACTATGAGAGGTAGCTAGAAAGAGAGAAAAAAATCTTGAAAGTTTTGCAGCACATAATTTTATTTTATGTCATGATACCATCACATTTTTGCCTTCCCTTTCTCCCAGTACCTATCACTGAGAGTCTTGCTTCTCTCTGTGTGGGAAAGAATATTTACAGGGCTTTTGTGTTATTTAGCTACTTTTTGTCAGTTGCTTTAAAAATCTCTGTCCCAAGGTACTGTTCAAGTAGTGGCAGTGATGACTATGGCTATCACTGCTAAAAAATTTCTAAGCCACGGGACGTGGGTTTCTTTTGCATATGAGTTCAGGTTGTTTAATTAATGGAGTACAGTACTGATGACCAGGGTACTTTGGACTGTACAGACACTGGTGCTGAACTAGCAACCACAGGTTCTCCTTTGACACCACCTATTTATTGTCCAAGACTGTTGCTGGGAAGGTGGAGCCAGTGATATACACTCAACATTAGGTTTGATGTACCAGGGTTCCCTGAAGCAAAGGTTCATCAAGCTGGAATAGTCAATTTTTGTGATTTGTTTCCCGCCCTGTGCAGTTCATGTGGTTACAGCCATGCTCTGATGAGGTTAGGTGTGCTCTCCTCCCCATGAGCTTTTCTGGAAGTGTTGCTGATGTGTCTGCTTCTCTCCCTCTTTTTTTCTGGTGGGAGAGGGGAGAGATAGGAGAAAAGGAGAAGAGGTGGCAACAGAATTTTAATTTTTTAATATCTTATTTAATTTTTTTTTTATTTCATTCCTCTGCTACTGTTACAAACCAGGCCCTCTGTCCACTCCAACCTGTCTCCTTTTGTGTGACAAAAAAAGCTGTCATCCAACTTTCTGATGATGCTATTTCTCTTAACCTTTTCTGTCTCTTCTCCTTGAAGTCTACAGTTTTCCTACCCTGCCCAGAGCCAGGTTAATTAAACAAACTGGCATGCAGCCACCTTGGGAAACAATTGTTTAACTGAAGATACGAGGGAGAAGGTAGGGGCTTCATCAGCATAAAGTCAGTAGCGATGTGGGAGAAGCGAGCTCCGGGATAGCACAGCACGCCCACTAGCGTCGCCTCGGCTGGCTCTTGTGTAAATCGGGATCAGCTAAACACGCTGGCGGAGTGTTGTACTTTGAGCGCTCCGCAGGGTGCTTGGTCACAGTAGCTCTAGGATAACTGCACAGGGCTATGGAGAGAGCCTGCTCTTTTGCATCCTCCCTGCTGGCAAAATCTGTGAAAAATGTCGCTTCCTCTCCTCACGGCGCTGGGCGAGCACACTGTTTGCCTGGCCGCTCCCCAGGTTATCAGGGGCTGCAGGAGAAGGAGATTAGGGCCATTCACACCAGCAGTTTCCTTAGTGCCTTTGCGAGACTGATAACTTCTGGCAGAAAGGCAGTGACGCCAGTGGGCAGTAATTTTTTCCCCAGGGAGAGCCGCCTGCCCTGCGTGTGTGTTTATCCCCACAGGTGTGGCTCCCGGCTCCTGGAAACCCTGTCTGGCCCTCTGGCTTTTGGTGCCTGCAGTAGTAACCCAGAGCGGTCACGGCCGCTTGCCCAGCTCCAGCGGTCCTCCCCGGGGAGCTGCTTCTGGGCAAGATCTTGGGGAAGTGTCGCTCAACAGCAGCCTTGTCCTTTCATAGGTGCCGTTATGGACCTGCCGAGGGGTGGGTGCTGAGCAGATCACAGCCTTCAACCCTGTTTCCTCCCTGCTGCCTGGCAGCCTGTGGGGAAAAGCGCCGGCTTGTGAAAACAAGACAGGCTGGCTGAGGAAACAAGAAGAGGCATGAGAGTAGCTTGGTTTAATTCCAGGCCTCCGCATTTCAGTGCTGCCAGTCAGAAGGCTGGGCGCAGCCTGAACAGCCCAGGATGGGTGGCAGGGGAGCGTGCCCACCCCAGGTGTGCGGCCAGCGTGCAACATGCTGCCGCAAGACTGTGCTGCGAGCGCAACCCGAAGGCAAAGACCGGCTGAACCACAGCGCAGCACAGGCGGGCTGCTGGCCCAGCTTGCGCTGTCGAGTCCCTTTACTCAGAGGCAACGCTGAGTACGGGCATGCCCTTAATCTTGATTTCCTATCCTCACCTTCGGGGCAGTTATGAAAGCAAAGTCCTGCTGTGGTTTTGGATTTTTAGGGACGGTTGTGAATGTATATTAGCTTGCTTGGCCCATGATATAGTGAGCTACTGAGAAGGAGTGTTTACTGAAGTGTTCCCTGGCATCCTTATCCTTCCTTTGCAGCTGCTATTTACCAGACAGCATTTGTGGTGAATGTAGCTGGCAGGAAACATCATCTAGGAATGAACTGGATGAGTTAAAGAAATTTTCACACTAACATTGTCACAGGCATTTGAAAATACTTCACATGAAGGAGTATTTTTGTAACACTGAATTAAAATAACATTGCATGAAGCCGGCTCAATTAAATTGAATTTACCATCAAACTGTTTGGTGTTTTTGTTTTGGGTCCCTGCCTTGTTTACAGCTCTGCTGTGTTACACTCTGTGTTCCAGAGAGACCATCTCCATCCACTCTGTTGATGTGTTGTTTCACAAACATGGCAGCAGCACAGCCAATTCATTGGTGCTGGGGAAGGGGAGATGTAAGCTTTTTCTTAGCAGTTAAAGAAACCGATTAAGAAAATCCACTATCCCTGTTTTTGTCAAAATTGCCTGCTATGATGCTATTTCTTTAAGAAGTGCAGATTGCTTAGCAAGAATGAGTATGTCTTCTTTAAAAATTATCAGAATAAAGTAGTGGGATTGTTTCTGTCGTAGGCTCTTCCGAGATTCAGAAATTGCTTTGTCTATTCTGGGATTTAACTTGCCAGTCAGATGTAATTATTCTTCTTGTAGTTCTGTAACCCATGTCTGGAACTTTTTTTTTTTTAAATCATCATTCCAGAAACTGAGAAAACTGCTTAAAATAGATTTTAAAAGAGATCAGAACCCACAAAACCAAAAATACCCAGCTATTAATATGCGTGTCAGTCCACCATGCTGATTCTTTCTTTGTAGGTTGTGCAGTTACCCCTTCTTTTACCCGTTGTCTTTGTTTTCTTATTTAGATCCTTGTTTAGATTTCTTGTAGGACTGTAACTGTCTTTTTTGTTTAGAAAGTTCCTAGCAGATTGTGGTTGCTATAGCTATATGGAAACGGACTATTTTTGTGGAGTTATTTATTTGACTTGGGACTCTCTAAAACCCCTTCCTTGTCATCAATCTAATAGAGACGTTCCGACGGTGTATTAGTCATTACTAGGGTGACATGAAACAGAGTACAGTGTTTGGAGACACCCTTCCAGTGAAAGACACAGAGGTTTAAACCTTCTCACAGATGTCCAGAGCTACACTAGCCATGCCTAACTCCCTTGCATGCTTAGTAGGCTTTTTGCCTATAAATGTGCCGTTGAGAGATTGGATCTTTGTAGAAGGGCTGGATTTAATGGGAAGCCTGGATGTCGCTGATTTATCTCACAGCTCCTGTCCTCAGTGTTGCTTATGGGGGTGGGTGGAGTATGCTGCTCCGACACCGATTTCTGTTGCCACCCGGGTAGAAGCAGCAGAGGGGGAACATCTCACTGCCCAGCACCCAGAAGCAGGGTCAGAGCTGGGGCTTTGTCTCCAGAGCTCTGACAGCAGCATGGCCATGAAACAGCTGAAGTAAACAAACCAACAATACAAGCATTTTTGTACAGAATAGATCCATTATTTGTCCTGACAGCATGACTTGGATTTTGAGTTCTCATTCTTTGTATTGTTCCTTATTTAAAAAGAAAGAGAAAGCAGAACAAGGAATAATACAAATGAAACAGCCCAAGGCTTGGCTTGCCTATAGGATACTATTAAGGTCCTGTTGGTGCTACAAATTGGAATAATTTTGTAACCAGGTCCCTGAATCCAGCTGTATTTTGAAAGCAGTCAGGCCCTAAGTCTCACACGCTTGTGTGATCGATTTGCCCAGGGCTTTTACACAGACTAATAACCAAGAGGCAATAAGCAATCACCTACCAAGACTGATTCATTGATCACTCAATATATGGAGTTTTCCTTAGCCAGACAATGGGGCTCGCACAGTCATATAGAGTAGTGCATGTGCATGTGTGCGTGTGTATTTACTGCCCTCTCCATTTTAGCACTAGGTGGGATTTAGGCCAGGGGATGCTCAGTGGGCTGCAGCAGGGACGCACGCTCCTGCGCCTTGGCATGCTGAGTGGTGAGCTCCATCTGTGGAGGGCTGCTACAAAGGTGCACAAAGCTGTCAGGGCCTTTGGACAGTGATTTGTTGCAAGGCTTACACTCAGTAACACTTAAAAAAGTTTGCATTAGATAAATTTTGAGTCCTTTCTGGTCACTTGGACTGGAAATCCATACTGTCTACTGGACACAGAAAAGCCAGCATGGATTCTGGGAAATAGCTTTTTTTTTTTCCTTATTCCAGCAGAGGCTGCCTATGCCTGAGAGACAGCCCTTGAGCTTGCTGGAGCATCAAGGGTGCAGACATTTCCCAACTACATCAAGAGCATATGGATTCATGCATTTCTAAAAGTACACAGACTCCCTGCCAAAGGGTAGAGTTTGTCTGGTCTGTGTGGTAACCTCCCCACCTGGCCAAGGAAGATTTCTGGGGTGTTCCTCTGGCTGGGGGAGTTACAGCTGCAGGGAAGCCCTGCCTGTGGGAGAGATGAGAGAGGGTCTGTTGAAACCCTCACGCCCTTCTCGCACTGACATTTTTGGAACTGGGCAGCCATAGTAAGGGACAAGCAATAAAGCCATCATCACTGAAATGAGATGCACTGTTATCATAATGAAGTTAGATATCCTGAGTCCGCTCCTGGAAAGAGCACATCAGGAACATTAGGCAGAAAATGTCTGTGTTTAAAAATTGTTAGTTACTGATTGTGTATGTAAGAGACATAATTTCTTGGATTGTTCTGTGCCATTTTTGTTTTACTCTCTGCACTTGTGATTTTTCAGGATGACACATGGAGTAAATCCTTATTCCACTTTCAAGACTGTGTGTAATTTGGGCAATCTGGAAGATCTTGCATTCAACTAGGCACATATATGTTTACACATCTGTAGCATTTAAACATTGCAGGATTGTTTAAATGCATTTAACATTTAATGCATTTATGTTTATGTTTAAATGTGTAAACAATGCATACATTTATGTTTAAATGCATAAACATTGCATGACCACCTCAGTTCATGGTCTTAAACATAAATAATAGGGGGGTTCGGCCTGAAGCAAGCAAACTGACAGTGGAGGAATTAAAGAGAGCCACAGAACATCTCTCCATTATTGACAGATAACAGATAACAGAATAACTTTATTGACAGATAAATAAGTGGCTGAGAGTAGTATCCATTAACAGCAACCATCAAAACAGCTTCCCCACTTACTCTTCTGATACAATTTGAGAAGCCAATGCCCGGAAACCCAGGAGTGCTGTTCACTTGCAGCAGGAGGTGGAAAAATGGAGAGGACAAGCAGTGAGGGGAACAGGCGCACAAGCGATGGAGGAGGCATGGCGACTCAGGTGCATTAAGCAGTCTTTGACTGAGAGACATGGAAAAATGGAGAAGTGAGAGTTGACAAATGTATCCAGAGCAGTCTGTGGCATCCAGTGACGGTGAAGGGATGGAGGCAGAACAGAGGGAAAGGGGTCACATGTGGGTTAACATCTCGTGTTTGCAGACCCAGGTACCTGGGACAAAGTTGTCATGAAGGGATTAGAGAAGCCCACACTGGGATGACATGGGGTACATGCAGAATTACTGGCATGGGAACACTGTGGTCAGCTGGACAAATGTCTTGTGTGGCCCAGGGAGAAGTTCAGACCCTTACTTGCCGCATCTTTATTGTTCAATGCATAGCAGAGGCAACATATGCAGTGAGACTGTCCTCAGCAGTGCACTTCGCAAGATTGACAGCAATAAAATATCCTCAGAAAATATATTGTGCATCTGTTATTTGCAGTGGGTATAAAGGGTGAGAAACAGCCAAAGGTAATTTGCTGGCTTACTCCCCACTCGTACTTTAAATTTGGAAGCTTAAGCCTTTTTTCTGGCATTGCGGCTGCTGAGCAGAGGTTGTAAAGCTCAGCTTTCAGTGGGGAAATTCATCAACTTGAAAACAAAAAATTCTCTCTGTCTGACACTGTCTTACAAATTCTGCAGTCTACACTGTCTTTTTGTCCCTTTTCTGATATTGCTTTCTTGTGTGGGGTAGTTGTGCAATGTTTTTGAATGCATTCATAAGTCTAATTGGACATTTGTTATTAAACATATATAAAATTCACACACACAAATTAAGCATATGGAAGTCTTGTTAAGAGGGATTTATTCCCTCTGTGGCCATATACAAACATTTGAAATACTTGAATCAGACTGAATCACAAGGTTAAAAATAGATTGGTAAAGTCTTCGTATTTACTTTATAAATTTTAAACCCTGTGGATGTGTAAGGAAACATTTAAAGTTTTCTCACTTTAATCTTTTTCTCGGATACCAGAAGCAGTAAACAGGGGGGTTTCTTTTCTTCTCTTTTAATGAAAACAGGAGATTCTCAAGACTTGAAATGAAATCCCCAAAATAGACAACAACATGTTTCCTGCTTCCTTCCCATGCTGTTCCTGCCAGAGATCCTTAGCTGTGGGGCACAGCCCCTGACCCTCCTGCACCACCCTTCAGCCCACCTGCTGTCCTTTCCCTCAGCACTTCTGCCTCTCACCCGCCTTGGACAGTTGGTGTTGGGCTTGGATGGGCTGAGGCTGCTCCTGCTTACTTGGGGCCCCAAGGCCACTGCCACTGGGTGTAAATGTGTGTGTAAATCCCTGTCCTGGAGCCTGACCGCTGTGGCTGTTCGTTATATGCATCTCACTTAATCTCAGCCCTCATTCCTCTTTCATCAGCAGCAGGGATGGTTGGTGGGGTCAGGATGGTGTACATCTCTAGCCCGCACTGTAATATTGAGGTCAGGCCCTCTTTCTCCAGGGAGTGTAGGAGAACCAGACCCTCCAGAAACTGCCCGATTTAATAGCTGCCAGTGGAAATGCCACCTATAGCAACTGCAAAGAGCTGCTGCTGCTGTCAGAGGTGCTTTGCTTTGCAAATGTAGGAATTGCTAAGCTGCAAAGGTGAGCTAATGAAACAGAGTGTGGGAAAATTATTAAAAATCATCACAATCACCATCATTTATAGAAAATGGTTTCCTGCCCTTACAGTACTCCAAAACAGCAATGCCATTCTTGCTCATATGAGAAAGAAATCAAGACATTTTTAACCTGAGAAGGGAAAGTCTTAAGAACATCTGTGACTTACAGTAGTGTGGAGGGGCTTGATATAGGGCAATGCATCTCAGAATCATTTTACCCCTTTTGAGCTTGTGGTGATATATCTTTGATATTTTATTTTTTAATTTGCTTATAAATAGAGCTAAAAGGGTATTTTAGAAAATTATACACAGCTACCTTTCTAAAGGTCTAACATTTAAAATCTTCCATGAGTGTGCATGTGTGTGCATATATCTAAGAGAAAGTTGTGTGTGTATGTATATACAGGAACGAGTCACGATTTTCAACACAGTTGCTTGCTTTCTGCACTCCAAGTTCACTTTCATTTGTGCAGTTACAAAGCTTTTGTTGCATTTAGTCCTAGATAAGATTCAGAGGGCCACGACAAATTGGTGATACAATCCTTATCAGCGGTTTTCATAACTGGCAGGACTCGGGTTGGTCCAGGCTGGAAGGGAAGCTGTGAGGGGACCAGCCTGGGCTGGGCACCAGGGCCAAGACCTTGGGGTGAGGGGCACCTTCAGGGTGATGCTGGGGTGGTGCCGAGGAGCGGGGCTGGCCGCTCCCCTCGCAAGCCAGAGAGCCCTGGCATTGTGGGCGCAGCCCCGCTGCACCGGTGTGTTGGCAGTCAGCAGGAGCGGCTAGCCGGCGCGCAGCAGTGGAAATGACACGTCTCGCAGAAAGGGAAAAAGGTGTTTGTCAAAGGAAGGTCAGCAGCTGGACAACCGCAGCTGGGCGGCTCTGCCTTTGTTTGAAAAGTAGTGCCCAGGAGTCAGCAAGGCCTTTGGCTGAGCTCCTCTGAGCCTTTGTATCTACCTGCCAGTATACTTTTTAATATTTTAGGGAGTGGTTACCCAGGATTTTTAGGATCATGGATCTTCTTCAGGAGTGGGACTGTTTGGCTTGCTGATGCTTTTCATCTGGAGTATGGTGCTGTTTTGATGCCTGATGGGGTTTTTCCCCTTGCTGGGTCTGGAAGTTGGTGCAGAAGTGAGTGGCAACAGATGCTTTGGAGAATAGTCTAGGCTGTAAAGAAGAATTAACGTAATAGTCCCTACTGAGAAAGTTGCTATTCATTGATGTCAGATGGTAAGTCATTTAAATCACTCCATCCTCATAGATCTCTAGAGCTATTTACCTCTACTTCCAAACTACAGATTACATTAATGCTTTTTACAAAGCTATCATATGGTTAATTATAGCTGAATTTAATAGTTACTGGCATTGCATATTTGACTGAAAATAGTTACTTGCAAACTGGTTCCACCCTGAGAAATAGAAGCATTACTTCTGATATTACTGTTTGTGAACAGTTCCACTGCTTGGTCTTTTCTTACTGCAGAAAGGTAAGAAATGAAATTAGACAGTTAGTTATAATTACAGGTAAGAATTTAATGTTGGTTTGTATTTTCAATTTCTCCCTTTAAATAAAATTTATGGAATAATATGAAGGTGAAGAATGTTTAAATTGAAAGGAAAGAGAGCAATAAACACAAATATAGAGCAGCAGGATGTGGATAAATTTTACTCATGGGGTTTTTTTTCTCTCTCTGCTTTAAATACTAGTGAAAACTTGATTCTTGAATTTAGCTTGAATTCAGATTGTTTCTCACTTGTTACATCCTGTAATTACTCACCTATTCACATTGTTGTAGAGCCAACAGAAACTAAATGTTGCTCCTATGTGTTCACTATATAATTTTTTATTCACTATATTATATTCACTATATAATAGATATATAACTATATTATATTCACTATATAATTTTTATTCACTAGATATAATTTTCTGTTCAGGGCACCCATATCAGAGAACATAAAACTTCAGTGATTCTTTGGGTGACTGAACCTGATTGTACTTCTCAGGGATGGTACAAGAAATGAAATCTCAATTAAGAGTGACTTTCCCTTACAAAGTAAAGCCTTTGAATCAGAGCGGACCTCTGAGCCTTTTGTCTGCCAAATGGGTAGGGGTAATTCAGTTGAGAAAATGCAGTCAAGATGTGAAGAAAAAAAAAAAAAAAAAAAGTGCCTAGGGGCATGCAAGGCCTGTTTCCAATGATGCACGGATGTTAGCAACATGCTGAGCTTTAAGATCCCAGAGCGCAATAAAACAGAATATTCCCTTCTCACTCTCTGGGAATTAAATTAGGTGTCAAACCAAAGGGCTTTAGGAAAATAAAATCAGAAAATGTTTGGGTTTCAGTTGGAACTCTTATGTGACTTACAAATTTTGTGTGTGAAAGCCTGCAAAAATATGGTTCTTTGTTGGCAGTGAAATGAGTTGTCACATTTTTAGTGTCAGTGCCTCTTATATAAAAGCAAGTTGCAACTTCAACTTAGAAACTGTTCAATTATATGGCTATTTTCAAAAAAAAAAATTGCAGACTACACTTAAGCAAAATGAATTCTAAAAATTTTAAAAGTATAAAGTATGCTTTATAGTTTATAGTACTTTACAGTATATAATCTTTATAATAAATGGTATAAAATCAAGTTTAGGATTCTTAATTCCTAGAATTATGTGTAGAACCGAACCAAGTTATTTTAAAAGTTCCAGTAGAGACTCTTGTTCCAACTAAATAAGAGCAGGTTTCCACAAGTGTAGTCATCCCACATACTGTGGTATTATACTAGTACATAAGAATTTAAAGTGCAAGAAAAAAAATGTGGACTGTTGAGTTTCACTGTTCCTTCAGTGGTGATAAATACAGAATGCCTCCCCGTTGAGAAGTACTGAAAATATATTTTCAAGGTCTCTACACTTCCAGAAGACTCATTAGGGAAAACAACGTTAACAAAAATAGGACTTGAGTCATTGTGGTTGGTGAAGACTTGGGTATTTGCATCCCTCCCTGTATCAGTGGGAACTTCAGAGACTGAAGCTAAACGTGTATTTCTCTGAACAGAGATGGTAGACAAAGTAAATAAAAAGGAATTACAATGTAGTGGAGCTATACATTTGGTTTAAATTAATTTGAAATATACCACTTGAACATTGTATGAAGATATCTCTATGGAGGGTGGATTATATATCTCTAAGTGCAGATTGTCTATTTTAAGAGAAAATAATAAAAAATTAAAGAAACTGGGCTTTATTCTCTTTTATTCATAAAATATGAAGAACATATTTTTTTAATACTTTCCATTTTCTTCCTCTTATAGTCTGTTGTAAATAGGCTCAGCTGCTCAAGCTTAGGTTAGGCTTCCTGAATAATGAGAATTCTTCTTTAAGCAATTCTCCCCAATACATTTTTGATATCTTTTTATGCCAGGTGGGGTTTTTTTTTCAGTATTTGAAATATGCTGAAAGTGTATTTTCAGGCACTATAAAATCAAGAGGGTTAAAAATCCCTGCTTTCTTCTCCTATTCTCTGTTTCCATTTAAAAAAAAAAAAAAAAAAAAAAAAAAAAAAAAAAAAAAAAAAAAATGTCATAAATTCTTAGGTTGAAGATCTTCCAACTGAGTTAGCACTAACTCCCAGGAAGCTGGGCTTTTTTGAAGGACATGTTTTGTAGACCTAATAGGCCTCTAGGTGATTTAGGGTGTTCTCCTCTGGACTATTCTCAGTTGATTCACATCTTTTTTGAAGAGCATTTTCAGCAATGAGTCTTATAGCCCAGCTGATGGAGGTCTTGCAATGCAGAGGAGAGCAAAAGATTTATTTTACATGCTGTCTATTACTAAATTTTTGTCTAATGGTTTCTTTTCTATGACAGCAAGAAAGTAGTTGACTCATGTTCAGCCTGCAGCCTGCAGATCCTTTTGTGAAAACTGCCGCAGGGCCAGCTGTCTCCCATCTCCTGCTCATCGGCCTGACTTATTTCTTCCCAAATGAAGTATTTTGCAACAATATGTCCTTTTTGCATACTGCCTCCTGTTTGTCTTAGCCCATTTCTCCAATTTCCATATCCATCTGTGTATCTAATCACGCTCTCCGATATGCATGCAGCTCCTTCTAGCTTTGTGCAACCTGAAAACTCAGAAATCAGGTTGCATCATCCACATCAGAGGTTAGCTTACAACGTGGTCCTCTCTTAGTCACTCATGGTTTTCAGCACTTTCTGTTGGACTGTGCAGGCTCAGGCACTTCTTGCAGGTTGCTGCTGAGCATCGTGATCTGGAGAGGATGGTTTCTGGCCCTGGAAGAGCTTCAAAATGGACGTCTTGGTCACAGCTCTCAAAATGCAAACAGCCCCTAAACGAGTATTGCTGTAAAAATACTGAATAGTGTCAAAATGTTTTGATGCATCTTTCCAATTTGACAAGGAACCATTGATAAATACCCTTTGATATGGTTTCCCTGTCAAGCACTGACATGCACTGACAATTTCACGTAGACCATTCTCTTCATGGATATGCCATGTGAAGCAGCATTGGGAACCGTAGGAAAATGGAGATGTATCGCATCTGCTTCCTTCTTATTTGTAAGGTATACAGTTGTACTACTGAAAAAAAAAAAAAAAAAAAAGCTTTATTTGACAATAATTTACATTGTTTTTCACAGAGACATGTGACCTTGAAATCTTTACCTGCTTACAAATAGTATGTATGATTCTTTTTTTCCCAAGCATTTTCTCCTGTAAATTTAGGTCAGTCTGAAAGGTTACTGGGGCCCCTGTGAAACCTACTTTTGGCTCATGAAGATAAGCATTTATTTTGCCTGGATCTATGCTATTGGCCTGGATCTATGCTATTGGCCTCACCAGACTTGTGTGCCAGGAAGATTTCGGTGTCTGTGGCTGAGACAGCTGGAGGGCAGAGGTGGTGTGGGGCAGGGTGGCTGCATGGGGCAAGGCAGCTGCATGGGGCAGCCCTGCAAGGGGCTGGAGAGCCTGTGGGGACCCAGACTGCTCAGGTGACCTCTCTTGGGGTGGATATGGCTCGGTTTCTCTCCCCGTTTCATGCTCAGGCTGCACCTGCCATGACCACCTCTAGCTACTTTCACCTACGTGCCAAAGATACACGTAGTGGCCTGTGGGGTTTGTGTCTCAGCAGCATTTGAGTAGTTAGGTCTTTCTGCTTACCAACAGGTTCTGCTTTGTGTGATATTGTTCAGAAATAATCCTTAGTCAACCTGCTTTATACCTGATGTAGTCATCTTATATAGGAAACCTGTATGGTTTTTCCCTCTTATTAATGCCCCAAAACTCTCAACAGGGCTTTCTGCTCTGTCTTTCCAGAGTTTGGGACAAGTTTGAGACAAAGTTACCTTTGAAATACAAATGCAGGTCTCTCCTTCACCTATCATTCCCAAAGAAGCTGTGTCTTTTCTATGTTAGTATTTCAGTTGTGTGAATTCTCAGCAAGTTTCTGTTATGCCAGTTAAATCTTATAGTTTATTATGCATTAAGTCTTCCAATTCCTACTGATTTATTCCTCATAGCTCTTTTATTAGAACACAGGATTGTAATATGTTCAGCAGACTGAGCTGCTATTTGTTTCTGTCCCTCTTGTGACCTTACAGTGAACTCCAGTATCTCTTTTCTCCTCTTCCGAGTTTGTGCTCTTTTTTTTTTCCTCCTTTCCATCACTTCCCTGGTTTTTGACCGTTGTCTGCATTATTTTGGTTGAGAGGGGAGAATTCAGTTCACTTTGTTGTTTTCTGTCTTTCTTCACTAGATGGATTAACAGCAGAATAGCAGGGAATCTGTTGTGGAGCCATTATCCTGTGATCAAAGAAGTCAAAGCACTCTTGGCAGTAACCTCTTCACAGCCTTTACATTCAGCCCCAACGTGTGTGTGTGCATGTATTCACGCACATCCATGTGTGCCCCTCTCCTCTTCCTGGTCTTTTACACCAGTTTGGTAGGGTCTAAAGTCATGCTTAGGGAGCCCCTGCACCTTCTTCCTTAGCCCAATTATTGTCTAAATTCGTCCCCCTTTCCCTAGGAATCCATGAGTTTGTTTCTGTGCATTTCCTGCTCCGTTTTTTTTTTTAAGTAAGAGAAGCTTTTTGTCCCTCCTGGAAGATGCCAGAACTATGGAGGGAGGTAGGTCACTAAGGTGCCTAAAAATCTGGAGAGGAGCAGGAGCACTTTCCACTCAGGCTGAGGGTGCCCGGTCTCCTGATAAACTGGGGGGCAAACAGGCAAGGGAAGAGGCTCAGGACCCTAACAAAGGGAAACAAACTTATAAATAGCTTTTAAAAAAAACTTGGGAGAAAAATCCTGCATACCTAAGGATTTAGAGGTCTTAAAAAGAGTTTGTCATTTCCTTGAAAACGTCATGACCACCTCCTCCTCAATTGCTTCTTCCTCCTTCCTCTAAAGGCCATGCAGTTTAGTGCAGTGTACATGTATTTGAGGGCCCCTGTGCTACTTAGTCACCTAACTGTTAGGACTTTGCCATGTTGAACTGCCTACTAAACTGCCCCAGAACAAGTAATTATCTCACATACTTTTTGCTTGCAATGGTTCCTACACATTAGCTGTGGCTTCCATTAGTACATACCATTATTTAATGGCATATTCTGCAAGTTTAACCATTAATCTGATACTGTAATTTATCTAGTTAGTTTCAGACTATGGTTGAAACTCAGCAACAGTGATTTGCAACCTTTCTGTATTCCTAAAGATGTCTAGGTGTAGATGCAAATCAGTGGGGTGAATTTAAGGCTATTAAAAACTAAGAAATTTTCTTAATTACTTTATAAGGACTTAATTAAGATACTTATTAATGCCTCAGAAGTCCATGAACCACAAGCTGAAAACCACAGCTTCAGAAACAATGTATTAGGAATTAATGATGAATTCGCAGTGTTTGTTACCTGCATTGCTGCTAGTAAATAAGAGGAAGGCATCTGCTATCTATTTAAGCAGTGAAGATTAGCAGTAGAGGTTTCAAAAGCAATTAGTTTACTCCACTGATAGCGATATGGAAAGGACCTCACGAGCTAGATTATTTTAAATGTCTCATTTCTCTTTCTCCCCTTTCACCATATTAGCATATAGTTTTCGGTATGGGGAGGTAACATGAAACAAGAAACGTGCAAGAGCCTGAACTAAAGAGAGATAAAACTATTGCTATGATTCTTATAAACCTAGATTAGTGTGGTTGTAGCTGAATACGCCGTGATTCTTCATCTTTAGTACTGTGTCAGCAAATTATGACTATGGGTCACTATGATACAGTGTCTGCTACTTCTATAATTATCATTAATATAATTTTACATGGAAAAGACAATTGAAATATGACTGCCTTTCACTGTGCTACCTTCCAGAAAGATCATGGTGCTGATAAAGTTCTCCAGATGACTATAATGCTTTTAGTTCTAAGATACCAAGTTTCCTTGCAAAAAAACTTTACTTTAAAAATATTTGCTATTTCAGTTCAGTTTTTTGTGAAACTCTGCATTTTGCATGCACTTTGTAGTATGGAAATATTACTTTCCAGCAAACACTCCCACGTCTTTGCATAGTTTGGGACTTAATTACAGAGCATGTCTCCTTCCCAGTTGCAAGAGTAAATGTCTTCTTACAGCTGTGTATTTTCTGTGGTTGTTGATGTAATGTTTTTAACAGGTTTATTTCTGTTATGCTTCATTGTACAAAAGGTGTCCAGCAAAACAAATAGTTTCTTAAGATATCTTTGCTTTCTTAGAGTCATGAAGCATGTGATGTGCAGCCTGGAGGAGTGCATGATTATTTACAGCATAAGGAGTACGGTGTGGTCCAGTCAGCAGTACCCTGGCCCACGACTCAGAAGACCCTGATTTCCTTTTGGGCTCTATTACTTACTTTCTGTGTTTCCCAGTGCAAGTAACTTAATCTTTGTGCATCTTCACCCTCTATTTCTGACTCAAATGTAGAGTGACAACACCTTTAATCTTTATGCAGTGTTTAGTACAATAAGAAAGATCTTGTTCTTTAGGTGAGGTGTCGAGATGCTTCTGTAATAAACACTAAATACATGCTAAATGCTAAATAATATTTGAAGAAGTAACAAAAGATCAGAAATTGGAACAACATAAAAGATCTATTTGGGAAAACACTCATCAGGAAACTTTTCATCATGGTCCTACTACCTGTCATTTCCTGGTCCTGAATTTATTCCAGCATTATTTATTTCTAGACTTTCCAGAACCTTATGTGCAGAAAAAAAGCCCACATTTTACTTCATATGTTCCTCTGACTTTGGTAACTCTTACTTTGGTAATATTGTGACTCATTATTACTGCAAAAATTGTAATGTCTTGAATTGGCTGCCATTGTGGCAGTTCAGGCAGTAAGAGCAACCTGCTTAGAAAAGAGGGAGCTCCTTTTCACAACTGCCAAGGTAATTGTCAGCTATGGTAAAGTCCAAGCACTGGTGATTTTAGGTTGAGTTTGGTTTTAAATACAGAAGATAATCACACCAAAGAAAAAAAGGGTTTTTTAGAATCTATGGTTATTGCTTTAATCCATGTCAACATTCATTTTCTGGGTTTTGTGCAAATTGGATTCGTTTTCAGACATTGTAAAGCAAGTATAAATGGCTAATGCAGAGAGGCTGCAGGAAGGGAGCCCTGGGATTTCAGGGGAGACCTTGTCTCTGTTCAGGGCAACAGGGAGAATGGATTGGCTCTCCCCAGTTCTGCCTGGATGATGAAGGAGAAAGGAAAATTCTTGCTGATCCCTTCCAGAAACTGCTTTTGTTCCAGGGGAAGTGAGTGGGAGATATATGATTGCCATTGTACCTTTTGCAGTGCGCAAACCTAGAATTTACTGGGAATGAGTTTAGAGCCTTCTGGCAGGGAAATGAGATACCTAAAGTGTAAGTTGCCAACTTCAGTCCTCTTTCAACACTTGTATTTGAGGGGAGAGAGTGTTTTCCTACCAGTGTAGTCTTTAACTACAGTTATTGCATCTTCAAAGTTACAACAAAACTCACTCTGACTTTTGTGGTAATGCATTTAGTGTGGAAAGGGTATGCATATGCTTTCTCTTCTTTCAGTATAAAATTTTCAATATAAAATACTACTGCAAGAAATATTCCAAACTTTTCCAAAGGACTTTTGCTGCAGAAAGAACTAGTACAGAGAGTCCTTTGTTTTACAGGAGTACCCAAACCTGTGCTAAACTTTTGCTCATTTTTTTTACCACCCCCCCCCGACAGGTGCCATGAATCTCTTTGACATCTGTAGAGCAGATGGGATGCCATTTTACTGTTGTGTCTAATTGACAGAACCTTACTAACTCTCTCCATGCCTCCTGCCTTGGAAAGTGTGAGCTGTGGAGTCTTACAGAGTACTTTTTCCTCATTAGCAACTTGCTTCACTCACTGCTGGGTGAAGAAAGTGATAACTTGCTACCTGGACTGCAAAGCTTCTTGGGAATTCATAACCTAAGGAAATGATTTCTTGCTGCTGAATTTGCCATTTTGGCTAGTTGGTCACTTGCTGTTGACTTGGCTACCATACATTGTATTATGTGTATCTGCAGCCACAGATGTTATTTTGTGCATATATTTTAGTGTAAATAGTGGTGTTGGCTGTCTATGCAATCACATAATGACATATGTAATTGAATATGTGTAGCATACACGAAGATGTCTGTGAAATGCTGTCTCTGGGGATGCATGAATGTACGCATCTCTTCATGCCTCCTCACCCTCTCAGGCTCCCAAATGAGGGATTTTGCAAATGTCCGGTTTGGGGATTCCAGACACAGTGAGGGTCTGATTTTCAAAAGACTGGTGCCTGTGAAGGTCTCAGAGAAGAATTTGGCTGTCCCAATCATTTCCGTTAATCTTGGCATGCCACCATCATGCTCAGTTCTTGCACATATGTATGTCTCATAGGAAAAACACAGAATAACTTTTGAGTGTAATTCTGCTAAAGGTTGTACGCTCCTTGGCAGGTCTGGTTTACACAAGGAAACCACATCTGCAATGTGCTTCCATCATTTAAATCCCAATAGACACATATGCTTCCCCAGAAATTGCTTCTTTGAAGAAAGCAGGTGATGATTTAAGTTTTGGAAAGGTAGCTAAACTCTATTTTATGATGATTGTCATTGGATATGATGAAGAGGGGTAGAATACCCAAACAAGTATTTAATGCATTTCAGTTGGAGTATAAGTGAACTAACAAACCCCTTGCCCTTGAGCAGCTGTAATTTTTCGGATTATTCTTATGAGGCGTATTGAGTTTGAGATTCTTGGCTTCCTTGTACAGCAGCCTGTCTCTCTGGCAACTGTCATCTTCAGTCGTATCAGTTACATGCTGCCACAGCCACTCAAACATCTTGTGCAAATGTTAATATTAAAAGCAGGCCAAGTGGTAGCAAGGGATAGATCTTCAGGTCACTATCAAAATCACAGGATTTACAAATAATCTGTATAAAAATTCTTCAGTTCTTCAGGTGTCAATAGTTGTTTCTGTGGCACTGGCATACAATTTCAGTGCCCTTTGTGGTATCCTTGATATCTCATAAGCTCTAATTCTAACTTGTGGCATCGTATATTGGCCTTTTGGCATGAATGCCATTCAGATATCCTTTTGAATGAATGATGGCTGCTGTACACAGGGCTTTCATAGTCTGGTTTTAAAGAATTAAAACACAAAAAAGTATTAAAGAAAAAAAGACCAGAAAGAATCTTAAGAGGTTATTTAGCCAACCCCAAGCCCCAGAGCAGAATCAGCTGTACCAAAATAATGGGATGTTGGGAGGCTCTCAAGAGCAGGTTAGACAGTGATGAAGGCACCACACTGACCCCAGGCAATCAATTCTACCACTTTTATGAACCTTGCAGTTATAAAGCTTTTTCTAGTGTCTAACCCAACATCACCCCTGCTGCAATTAAACCTGTTCATTCTTGCCCTATCCTCAGCAGATAGAGAAGTTTATTTTTCTTAGTGAAGCAAAGCTTTTACATATTTGAAAATTATTATCTTATTTTCTGGCAATATTCTTTTGTCTTGGATAAAGCATCCTCTCATCCTTTCAAACTCCTCTCATGAACATCTCATTCATATAGTTGTCTTCTACATTCTCTCCCATTAGTCCATCTGTCTTGAGGTCTAGGGCATGCTGGGTCAAAACACAACACCAGCTGAGGGTTTGGGCTTGGTGAGCATCATACAGATTGCTACACTTCTTGCATGTGGTTGCATAACCTACTGGGTGTGCTGGGTATGACCTACTATGAAACTTGCTTTTTCTGCAACAACACAACTTGTTTGATTCATGTTCCATAGTTATATTCAAGTTCTTTGAGCTTTCTGTAATCTGTAAATTTAGTGAGCATATTATCTGTTTTACCAGCCAAGCTGTTAATTAAAATATTGAAGAACAGATCCCTTCAAAACCCCACTCAATGTATTCTTTCACTTTGGCCACCAATCACTGAAAACTAATCTCTGAACGTGTTTTTTTCCAACCAGTTGTGTACCGCTTTATAATGGTATCAGCTGACTGTGTTGAATAAGGTAGAAACCTTATTAAATCCAATATGTATTCCATCTGCTACTGCTTCTTATCCAGTACCAATTATCCTCCAAGGAAGCAAATGAGATTGATTTGACACAATTAATTCTTGACAAATCCATTTGGCTGTTTTAAACTCTTAGAGGATAATAGTGTGGAAAAAGAAACGTTACATAACTCGTCAGTGTATCTTTTCAGTCCCGTGCTTGCCCTCCCTTAGCCTTACTGAACACTCCTGTTCATGAGTCCTCATTTGTAATTACCATGGTGCAGGAGTGAGAACAAGAGATGGAAGCAGCAGTCATTAGTGCTGCCAAAATCTTTGTATCTTAAAGCCAAGTCTGGGCATTCTTGGACGAATGTGAACAGGTTCAGCTTATTTGAAACCACCAGGCACACTCAGTAGCCTCTAATACTGTTTAGCCCTTTGACACTGACATGAATTGTCTATCATACATGGAACCTATTACAGTCATTTCTCATACATCCATATAAAAACAATTCAGCTATTTAACCTCTGTTACCTATATATATAGACACTTCTTTGGGAAATAGTAGGTGCTGAAATATTTTAAAACACTTTCTCCCTTGCCAAAATCTTTGGATGAATTTGAACTTTCTAGACATTAGGATAATATTGTGCACATTTGGGGGTGCTGTGAATAAACAGGTCCTTTGAATTCCTTTCTGGTTGCAGGCAAACACGAACAATAGCTGGGCAAGTACAGGCAATAGAAGGCGTAAGTTTAAATTATGTTTGATACATTGAAAGCTGCTTTAAATAACTACCTAAGAGAACAATTTCCTTTCTAACATAAGAAGTCCATGTCTGTTAGTACAATGTTACCTGGAAAAAGCTGGGGGATAAAAAGGTATCATGACATTTGGAGAATGCTTTTAGGAGGTAAGGAATTTGTCTTTTTGACATGTCAAAATGCAGTCTTTTCTTAGCTCTGTCTGCTCATGCAGTTTACAGAGACAAATAAGTAATAATTAATAAATATAATAATAATAATCTCCAGGAGTTTTAAATTACTATATATAAAAAATGAAAGTTGGTGAGTAATAGAAATCCTCTAAATTAGGTCCAATACCTTGCTGGCATCTTATCACATGCTTATGTATTCCCTAAATGCCACATGTGTAATCATGGGGAACCTAAGGGCCACATAGCCTTTTCAGCCTTCTTAGGCAGTTAGTTTTCCCGGGTAGCATACTCCTTAGAATTATTCATTAAAAACACCCAAAATAATTCATGTAGCTGCAAGCCATGTGAAATTAAGTCATGGATTGTATCTAGCCCAGAGCCTTATGGGCTCACTGCCTGCCCCTGCTCCTGCCTTCTCAGTGGTGGAGATGGCAGATAATACAAAGTGACTCCAGAAGGTCACCTGGCTTGCCCCCAAGATAGAGTTACTGCTGCTGTTTCTCATATTCCCCTCACCAACATAGCAAACTTCTTTTGTTCCTTTTAGTCCACTTTCACATATTTTGTCCTCAATGACAAGTAACAGTGACTTCTGAAATGACCAGCGCTTCTGTATACACAAATAATGTCATCGTTTTAGGAGCCAATATTTCAGGGCTTAAAAACACATGCATTTATCTCATTGCCCCAAGTTACACCCTCTTGAGATTTCTTCAGCAATCTGACTTTTCCCTTGGTGTTTACACACCCTTCATGCTTTCAGATAATCACTGCATCCTTTCCAGTCCCTTTAACCTTCATCTAGCCAAGCAACAGTTGTTTGTTTAAATTTATTCTCATAAATCACATCTTCCCACAGAAGTCAAAAGGAACGTATGATGCACTTCTGGGATCAAATGTACCATAAACTTTCAAAAACCCAAATCTCAATTGCTTTTTGTTAGGCGTATGTTGCTACAGGATACACATTGTACTGAAGAAGAGTATTTGGCCATCTTTAAACAGAATTGCCTAATTATTATATCCTTGCAAATGAAGATTAATTTTTCTGAGAACTAGAGATACCAGCCTACTCTACATATACTTAAACAAAATGACTTCCTTGTAAAACTTCATCAACATGGAGCTAATGCAGTTAGCTCATTGCCCTCAAGGGCTGTTGTATCATCATCGATGCAGTTGGTTGAGTTGTGGAGGGTAAATTCCTCCCACTCACACCACCACGGTCACAATAATCCTTCTGTTCACAAACTTCCCAAAATATTTATTGAGAGAATAGCTTGGAGATATGTTTTCAGCAATGCTTAAGCCTGTTTTCACTTGTCTCGCTTGCTTTTTTTTTTTTTTTTTTTTTTTTTTTAATTACATTTTGGGAGTGGGTTGGCCAGCGCTTAAAAGCTGGAGTTTCAGATAGATGGCTTCTCCTTGCTTTAATTAGTTTGACAGGCACCTCTGTTTTCCAGCTGAGATGCCCTAACTGGAAGCAGCTGCTCTTTGGAATTACTCCGTCTCTTCACTGTCTTACAGAGTAATAAGTGTCTTGTGCCCCTTCAATTAATTTATAGACATAAAATTCACATTTCCAGGGCTTCAGGTGTGCCTGGCTGCAGAGATGTATCTCTCCTTTCTTTATTGCTTAATACAGTTTTATGAACATATTTATAATAATACAGGGAAAATTAAATGTTCAGATTGGATGTGATTCTCCACTTCCTTGTTAATTCTTGTTAGGGTGCAGAGCAGGTTTTAATGTATTTTTCCATGGCAATTTGAAACTCTGATTTGAGAGAGAGAGTCTTGAATGGTTGTAGAGCTTGCAAGGCACTGAAGAGTAAGGCTTCTCCAGAACACAAGCTCATGCCTGTGTTTACAGCCACAGCTGAAATGAATACTTATCATCTTGACTACATTGTCACAGTCTGGTGAATGCTCCTGATTTCATCACCAGCTTGATGATTTATTTAACATCCTACCACCTGGAGCCAAGTGATGTAAAAGTCTCACTTTGATTCTGTTTTTTTAGTAATGGAAATGTAAATTCTAGCTTTTATTTTCCAATAAAGTATGAAACTGTGACCTAAGTGCACCCTGATGACTCAGACAACTGAAGCTGAAGCACTCCAAAAGTCTTATTTTAAAAGTGCCATTATATTTATACGCAAGTGTAATTTTCAGGTGCCTGACATCTGTGAGTTTGACCACTTACCATTACAGCAGAAATTGCAACACCATGTGTAACACAACTGCTTGCTAGTCAACTGCTCTTTGTTTTCCCTAAATTATCTCTTACGGTACGTGTCTGGGCTTGCTGGGTGGGGCACAGGTCAGCTAACTCAGGTGTGATGGGGAGGACACCCATGTTTTGGCCTGATGTGGTATGCTGGGGAATGGGCAGGAAGCATTTAAAAGGAAAGGGGGGACAGCTGCTTGGAAAGTGAGAGAAGACTGGGTGTTCTGCATCCATCAGAGCCTGCTGATGAGAGCTGCTTCCAGGGATGGAGGTGAGAGGAGGAGCTCTGGCAGTGGAGCAGAAGTTACCCCAGTAGAAACTGAACTGAAAGAAAAGGTTGAAACCAGTAAGTTCTTCTCAAGTAACTGCAGCAGGGAAAATTGACCCTAGGCTGATACAATCTGCAAGCAAACATCAAATAATCACCTGTGGTCTATTGTCTTCACCTGTGGCTAGATGAGATCATCAGGCAGGTTTCTTTGTTTGGCTGGCTTCTGCATTAATTAGGCCCACCTACTTCTTCACTAATAATATATCTGTGTGATTTGGGACACAGGCTTTAAAAGTGCAAAGTCTGAGCTTAGTGCTGAATCCTTGTGGAACTGAAAGTTAAGCTTTAGCAGGGTCTGATTGTTGTTTGTTCAGAAGGGTGGTTATCAACTTGTAAAGAAACCATTGAAGAAATAATTTGTGGTTTGGGACAATATTTAATTGGTAAATTAGGGAGTGGGTGTTAGGTGGAGTGTGTACGGGGTGACTTTTGGGTGCAATTGGTCTGTTCTGGAAGAGAAGCTAAGCAACTCTTCCTCTTGTGTTTTCTTGCAAGTCTCTACCACTGGCATGTTTGCATCATGTGTACTTTGCTGTAATATTTTGCCAAGGGTGGCTCTGTTAATGTTTGTCTCTACCAAGCAGATAAGTAGGAATTTTTAAGATCTACATTTGCATTTCATTATTGGTTGCTCTTGCAAAGATACAATTAATGAAAGCTCTTGGATTTCTCTTTTCAGAAAGTATTACTTTTAGGAAAGGTATCTTCCCTTTCAAATGGAGATGAAATAAACATTGTTGTGGTTTAACACCAGCCAGCAATTAAGCACCACACAGCTGCTCGCTCACTCACTCCTTCCCCCTCCCAGTGGGATGGTGAGGAGAATTGAAAAAAAAAGTAAAACTCGGAGATTGAGATAATAGTTTAATAACTAAATTACTATTATATTTTATTGTTATAATTTAAAATGAATATAACAAAGATAAATAAGACCTGAGGAAAGACAAGTGATGCACAATGCTCACCACCTGCTGACTGATGCCTGAGCAGTGATCTGCCCCTCCCAGCAAACTCCTTAGTTTATATACTGAGCATGACGTTCTGTGGTATGGAATATCCCTTTGGCTAATTTGGGTCAGCTGTCTTGTCCATGCTCCCTCCCTCCCTCCCAGCTTCTTGTGCACTTTCTTGCTGGTAGGGCACAGGAAACAGAAAAATCCTTAACTCTGGATAAATGCTACTTAGCAACAACTCAAACCTCTGTGTGTTATCAATGTCATTCTTACACTGAATCCAAAACAGCACTGTACCAGCTACTAGGAAGAAAATTAACTCTATTTCACCAAAAACTAGGACACCACCTTCTCTGAAGTGTATCCATTCTTATTTTAAAAATTTGAGCTGGTCACGAAGTGAGTGGTTATTACTACAGTCATTGTGTAAGCTTGGCCATTGCTCCTGCTGCTTCTCCAACCTTACTACAGCTAGCTTGGCATGATATTTACATCATCATTGAGCATCTCTGAAATACATAGCTATCACACGCTACTAAGTTGTACCTTATTCATGTCTGGTTTTATGATGCTCTTTGGGATGAGATCATCAGACTCATTTTCATTAGTAATTTACTAAGAGTTTCAACAAACTAATCAAAGGATACCGTGTTTGAAAAAAGGAGAGGCTGAAGTCCTATTCCCATTTCTGAGGCTTGCTTTTTGCCTTTTTCATTTTCCCAGTTCTAAAATTATTTGGGATAAGAGCAGCCAAAGGACACTGAGCTAAATAGTACTGTCTCCGTGGATTTTGTAAGTCTCTTACAAAAAAGATTTGTGTTCATCCTTTCTAGCAGACGCTTACAAAAAGAATGTAAGAAGTTGAGTAAGCTCCTGTGAATGACAGTGTAGAAACTCCCCTTAGACATCCCAAAGGATGCTGAACTCCTGTCTGAAAAATTAATTAAGGTTTATAAAACATTTTTTTTTAAAGTGCTGCAGAAAACTAATAGAAAATGAACGCTAACTATTTAAATGTTGATAGGAAATAACAAAGCATCGAAGCTGGCTTTGCCATGAAGCTTGAGAAGAAGGGATGCTGAGTTTGGGTGAAGGCAGAAGTAACTAACATGAAGAAGCAAGAGTCTTAATGAATTTTGGAAATGGTCCAGGCAGTGCCTGACATTGCAGGAGGTAGATGGAGTCCTGATCTGTGGGTGTGCTGTGCACCTAAGCAGGATTGTGACTGTGGTGTCCCTGGGGATGTGTGCTCCTTGCTGATCACACTCCAGCTCCCAGAGCCCCTCCACTGGCTGAGCCAGTGCTGCTGCCTCCCAGCTAAGAAATGCGGTGTTGTGCTCCACAGCAGGGAGGGAAGCTGAGCAGGATGTGAGAGGCCTTTGTGGACCACATCTGTGGGCAGGAAGGGATGATACAAACCTTTCCTCTCTCCTTATGAGTCAAAAGGTATCCTTCCAGAAGGGCTGTGGTACTCACTGTGTTTAGATTTATTTTCCTTATACGATTTGTCATGCAAAGTCACAACCACCATATTTTTAACTGAAGCCTGCCAGGCTTAACAGTATTTGTATGTCTACCAAGCATGGTGCTAGCCTGATTTTCCTGGGCATGTGTGTCTCTCCATCTTTTTTTTTAATCTAGTACTGATATTTAGGAGAATGCTAGGTCAGGTATAATGTGGAGAGTTCAGACTTTTATCAGAATAAAGCAATTCGTTGTTCCTAACTGTTTTCTACTGATAGAATTAAACAGACTTAACTCCATCTGGTTCTTGTTGGGCATATTAGTATACTGCTCTCTCTGTGATGCGATACTCTAGTCACAAGGCTGTCCGTAAGACTGGGAGCTGACAGCTAAGACTCTAAAAGAATAAATAATGATTTCTGACTGTACCGCGAAGAGTACATGGTCTAAATACTGTCTATTTTAAAGCCACTGGATAAGTATTGTTTGCACCACTTTTAAAATCAGGAGTATTTTCTGTAGTTGTCTAACTGGCAAAGGATGTTGAAATGTGATCATTTCAGCAATATATAGTAATCTGATGTGCAAATGCACATGATGGATCTCTCTCGTATAGTTCACGTCTGTACATACTGAGAGTGTCTGAGACAGAGCAAGAGCCTGTTTAGCAGAATGGCTGATGGGTTGGGTGTGTGGATCTGCATCCTGCCCTTCACTAGACACTTTCTGGAGCAGCCGCTGGCACATCTGCTTTCTGCTGGAGAGCAGCTGCCATCTCCTTTGGCTGATATGGGTGAAGCAGAGAACCCCACTCCAAGGGACCCTGCTACCAGAAATAATAATCATACTTATATAATTCTTAAGGAAAATACCTTAAAAATGAAGTAACAGGTAAGAATTAAAAGAAACGATGGTTTAGAAGGACTTTCCAAAAAATGTAGCAAGTACAGTAAGATAAAATTGTTACAAGATGGGTTGTGGTAGGTTGATGGGATGGAGCCTGCAACAGGTAAGGGATGTAGTTCCAGTCAAAGGCTGTGATGTCAAACTCTGCATGTTTCAGTTTGATGACCTCCACCAAGGGGAAAGAGGGAGAGAGCAAAAAGGAGATACAATTACTGTTAATAGTGTGTTGCATTGTAATTTGCTTGTGTTAAGCATTTTAGGGCTTTTGCAGGTCACCTGTAGGGTCTAGCTGGAATTTTTATTTCTCCCTTCCCCTGAACACTCTGTGCATACAATGGCTTATTTATTTTTCTGAAGCTTTGATGTTCTGATTTACACTTGATAGACTGGGCAGGGTGTTGTTAGTGATGTTGAGAAACCTCATGTGTTTTGTTCACACATGCAGAGTTAATTGCCAGGTCTCTGAGCAAGAAGCCATTTCCCTCAGGTCATCTGTCAGGAACCCAAGAAGGTTGGTGTCCATTGCACTGTGGGGCACGATCCACTTTCCAAGGCAACCTGATGTCTCCCAGTCTCTAGCATGTAGCTTAATACTGATATCAAAGTGCTCAGGGTTGTTTGTGGTATAGATTTCTTGGGGGAAAAGCCTTTTATATGGTTGCCAGCATTTGTGATAGTCTGGTTCTGATGGCACACATTGGCTTTTCCAGCTTAGTTTGATGCATATTTCAATTTTTCACTATTAAATGCTTTGTTGAAACCATTGTGTCATTTTTGTGTGACACTGCGGCGAGATTGATACACACCACTTTGGGACATAAAGATTGTCTTAATGATTCAGAGGTTTGTGTTTGAGGTTTGTGTTTTTCACAGAGAAAGAGTTTGGCCTCATAAAGACGATCTCCCTAAACCCTCAGTAAAGAAAGGACAAAGTTGAGCTTCTCTATGGCCACCTTAATCTGGAACTAGGATCCTGTTCTGAGTATACCTCTAGAAGAAAGTCTGTCTCTCTTGCATACAGAAGAGTGCTCTCCAAGTTGGTTAATCCTGCCTGGTGTGTAGATGTGGGAAACTTAGTAACTGCACGCCCACATGTAGCTGATGGTGTGATAGGAGGGTACACTCACATGCACAGTGCCTCTGCTATATCTGGGCGAAACTAGATTCACCGCTTATATGTTGATCATTTCCATCTCCTGTGTAGTGATTTGCAGGAGAACAACTGCTGGGAGCTTCGTAGCTGCTCCATGGAGAGACTTTCCATCCAGAGTGCACTGGAGTGTATGTGAGAGCAGCCATAAGCCCACACACTGCACGTGTGACGCGCTGGGGAATCGTATCAGAATCGCTGCCCCGCTGCCTAGTGCTGCCCTGTAAGGTGCACAGTGACCATTTTCTAAGATTTCCAAATGTTAAGCACCTGGTCAGAGTTCTGTGAGATGTCCCAGAAATCTCAGAAAATTGACCAGACTTATTTCTTCCCTGTAGCTTATAGAGGTCCAGTACAACATGCTTCTAGAATGTGTCTTTTGTGGATGCTTGAGTTGTCATCTACATAACTACGGATAAAAATGTAAACAAAACCTGTATTCTAACATGCTAAATTTCAATTAATTTGTAATTCTGTAGTAGCAGTGGAAACACAAACCAAATACGGCAGTCACAGGTGCGCTTCAAAACCCTTGTAAGATTTGAGTTTCTGTTTATTCTAAAACTCCCCTACTCTTTTTGCAGCTGTTTTTTTGTAAAATGCCCCTGGGATTTATTACTGCAGGACATTGGCATCATTAAAAGAGAGGAACCCTGTGATATCTAGAAGGAGGGAGGTCTGTTTGAGGGAAGGAGAGCAGGGACTATTTTAACATGTCATAGTCATTGAATGTCTTGGTAAAATGGCATCTTGTGAATGTCTGAAGATGAATAGATACTATAATTACAAGACCATAGAAGATGGTAGCTGGTTTTGCGCTTCTCTCATGTCAATTTGTTTCTTAAAGCAACTGCTCCTGGAGTCAAGTGATTTTGCAAGATCTTTTTTTCCTTATTTTCCTTTTTTAAAAGCAAAGGCTCTGTGTCTCAGATAAAGTCAAAGGGTTGAGGGGAAGACTGCCGCAGCCATGTGTCATGTCCCTCTGATGAAAGTCGCTGCCTCCACAGAAGGGATGACATCATGGCTCAGGAAGCAGCTCTTGGACCACCACAGTTTATAGTCTAGTTTCTGTTACCTGTACTGCAAGGCTGAAAAGTGCAGATATTCAGGACCTGCTTCTGTAAGTAGTGTCGTCATGGTTGCACCGGAGCACTGACCTCGGTCGGCAGGGAGGGGTAAGGCAAATGGGAGTGCTCCCCTTGCACCTATTTGATCTTAATCTATTGCTGCCTGAGGCAGAACAACGAGGGGCTTTTAGACTTTGTACTGCAGAGTTGTTGTTGTTGGGGTTTTTTTAAATATGCCTTCAAACTATAAAAAAGACAATGTACAGAAGACAGTGTGCACAAGAGGAGCCCAGAATATTTAAATTCTGAGATCAACAGTGTGCCTTGTTCAGATATTTGGAAAGTAAGGTGGCATTACTATTGTAACTGGTTCAACGTGGATTTCAGAGGGTCACTAAGTAAATTACCCCTGACTAATTAAACCAGTTTTGAGTTATGCAAGCCATCTCAGAGTACCAAGAGACTTCACTGGCACACCTTTATGCTTGTACTTCATAGGCTTATAGTTGCATAAAATTTAAAAGTCAATTAGTAAAGATTTCATACCTGATTTGGGCCTTTCATTATTTCTTATTACTAGTCAATAGTATGATGAATTACATAGTGTATATCCTACATGTGCGTCCTAAAGAAGGGTCCACAAAAAGTCGCATATTTCTACATCATCAGTGGCTCCTTTACCGCTTTCTCTCAGCATAATTCTCTTGTTCTGTGTTATTCACCACTCCAGCAAAAGCTGCAGTAACACAGCGCTTAAAGTCTTGTCCCTTTCTTTGCATACCGGTTGCTGAGAAAGGAAGCGCTTCAACCAGCCTTTCTTTCTGGGGCTAGCTTTGAGGACAGAAAAAGAGCATCATTGGAAACACGGAGAGAAGATGAGGAGCGCAAGTCACCCCAATTCTGCTTTATGCCTTTTCCAGGAACTATTTTTAGCCCTCTTAGCAAATGGTATCATTTGTTGCCACAGCCCTTCCAGTGCACTGGTGCTGCAAAATCTGTGCAAGCCTTGTCAGCTGTGGAGCTGGCTGTAGGGAGCCTGGTGCCGGGACACCCCGGGGACAAACAGGGAGCCTGGGGGGGGGGAGGTGGGAGCACAGGTGCTAGGCCAGGCCCTAGGTTGTGTTTGGATGGGGCAGGACACATAACATCCAATCTAGCAGCAAGCAGCACTGGTGGGATGCTGGAGAAGCTACTAACTGCTCGAAGGGGTGAGCTCTTAAAATGCTCAGCCAGTGTGTGACAGCTGCACATCCATTAAACCTGTCACTTTCTTCCCCCCAGCCCTGCACAGACAGGTGCTTCCAATAAGCAACGTCTGGAAACAGTAGCTTTCCAAGATGCATCTATCTAACCATTTCACAGCTTAGGGATGAGCACTAAGACTAAAGGATTTCCTTGCTGCGGGCCCCAGGAGGAGCCGGGAGCGAGGTGTGAGATGGTGAGCGGGACTTGGGGTCATCCTCCCACCCCTGCACTGCTGACTTCTCCCACTCTTGCTGGCCACGGGCAGTGGGGCTTGGCCACTGCTGTTGAACGAACCTTCCCCAGCAAGGGGCTCGCGTGTGCGCGCAGGGGCGCTCAGCCGTTTCCTTAGAGGGGTGCTGGAGCATCCCTACTGCTCTCTGTCATTAGTGATTATTTAACATCCTTCTAAGGCCGGGGGTAGTAACAGGGAGCAGGAGGCATGGATGGAGGCAGCGTTCCTGCAGTCCGTTCCTGAGGAGAGCTTTGCCTTTCGCAAGGCCATGGGTGACAGATCTCCCCTCAGGAGAACGATGCGAGCCCGGTATTTAAACTCAAACCCTGGATTAACTGGGCGCCTCTTCCCGTGCCGGCCGGGTACCGGGGGCGGCTGGCTCCGCTGCCCAGCTGACCTTCCCGCGGTGTTAAGGAAGCGCCGTTTGGCTTTGCCGCCGGGGCTCCGGCAGCCAGGTGAGGCGCCGGCGCGGGGAGGGGGGGGGCCCGGTCAGCAACGAGCCCTCCGCCGGGGCCCGGCTTTCGGGGTGGGGGGAGCCGCCGGGGGCCGGGACCCCGCCGGGGCGGTGCTGGGGC